>NW_027210893.1:155000-257500 GCF_029030835.1 Brachyistius frenatus
GAGCAGCATAGAGAACGTGTTGCAGTGGTTCTGGAGAGTCCGATTTCTCCGTCAAAATGACCAGAGTACGCACATCAAAGGTTGGGTCCAACTCTTTAAACGGTCAACGGAGACCCTGGATGAGCCGGCCAAGGTGTTCTGATGACATCACATTTCAGGAGGGGCGGAGCTTCACCGTCCCAGACCGAAGAAGGATCGTCAGGTCAGGAGACACCAGCTGGGTTTCAGAGTCAGACTGTCGACATCGAGTTCTACTGGGACCTCCTGAGGTTCTGAGGAGTGTTAGTGTTGTTAGCGGTTTGTTGAGTTGATTTTAGCTGTTTTTAAGGCGAATTAACTGTTTGTTGGCTTTGTTAGCTGTTAACTTAAGATTTGGTGCTATTTAGCAAAATTAACAGTTTGATAGTTTTGTTAGCCGTTTGTTAACTTGTGTTAAACAGTTTTTTCAGCAAAACGAGTTTTTTTTTTTTTTTAGGTTTGTTAGCTGTTTGTCAGACTGTCAACACAGAGTTCTACTGGAACCTCCTGAGGTGCTTGAGGGAACACCTAAACTGTGTCGCCATGGCAACAGGCTTCTCCAACGTGACAACAATCGGCTCAGTTTCTCACCCTCAACAACACAAGCGTCGCTCCACACAACCGCTACACACTGGATCTGGTTCCCTGCTGCTTCTTTCTGTTCCCCAATGATCCACCACAAACTCTGATGTGCGCTCTCTGCTCAAGTTTCAGGTTGGTGGAGAAATGGCCGACCCACCCGGACCAGCGGTCACAGAACGGTGTAACTCCTCAGCGTACAGCTCCTCTGGGCACGCCGCGGTGCTGAACACCGTTCACATGCAGCAGCAGCAGCCTCTGAACGCTTCCATCCACCCTCGTGTTAGTATTCATGTGTAGATGTGTACATGGACTGATCACATCCAGGCTACATGGTGTTTGAATGGAACACATGGGAACTAAAGTTCACTCTGGTCTCATTGTTTCTATGGAGGTTGAATAACTGACCCAGTAAATGAATTCATCTATTTAGTGTGTAAGAGTGTTTATCTAAAAGTCGGCTGGGTCCAGTCTCTGACGTGAATCATTGCTGGTCCAACATGCTGCTGGACTGTTGGCTTTAAGGAACGATGAGCATTTCATCAAAATTTCTAACATGTCACAGACCAAACGATCAATCGATAACCTAAAGAGCTCGTTGGCTGGTTTTTAGACAGCAGTGGTTCCAGTGAACTCCAGTGAACTGCAGCGAGGGCGGTGACCACTCAGTCATGATGGCAAAATCTAGTAAAACAAGGTGGTGTCTGTTACGAGGTTTAAAAACCTTTGTAGTGAATACTGAGGCGGCGTGGCGTCGAGGACGTGAACAGCAGAGTGAAGAGCTGACAGGTATGTAGAGCTGTGCACTGATGCGTGAGCAGCAGCAGTGAGTGGAGCAGCATCAGGAGCCTCCGAGGGGGGAGGAGGGGCTTGAAATGTTTTAGTGACTGTGAACAGGTAAGGCAGGGGAGGTGAGCAGCTGGGGTGTGGGGGTGGAGGGTGAGACAGGGGTCTACCTGGTAGAGACAGTGGCACACGCTGCGGAGCTGTGGGGGGAACTCGCTGGATGAGCTGATGATGGCCTGGAAGAAGCGCTCGGTGATCTGCAGCAGGTTCCTCTGGTTCTCCTCCAGGTTCTCACCTTGTTCCAGCCTGAGGACACAAACAGGAAGTCTGAGTCTCTGTCAACACTGGAGGTCAGCAGAGCAGGAGAGGAGCTGATCTTAAAACATCTACAGTGGGTACGGAAAGTATTCAGACCCCTTTCAATTTTTCACTCTTTGTTTCATTGCAGCCATTTGCTAAAATCAAAAAAGTTCATTTTATTTCTCATTAATGTACACTCAGCACCCCATCTTGACAGAAAAAAAATAGAAATGTAGAAATTTGTGCAAATTTATTAAAAAAGAAAAACTGAAATATCACATGGTCATAAGTATTCAGACCCTTTGCTGTGACACTCATATTTAACTCACATGCTGTCCATTTCTTCTGATCCTCCTTGAGATGGTTCTACTCCTTCATTGGAGTCCAGCTGTGTTTAATTAAACTGATTGGACTTGATTAGGAAAGGCACACACCTGTCTATATAAGACCTTACAGCTCACAGTGCATGTCAGAGCAAATGAGAATCATGAGGTTGAAGGAACTGTCCAAGGAGCTCAGAGACAGAATTGTGGCAAGGCACAGATCTGGCCAAGGTTACAAAATAATTTCTGCAGCACTCAAGGTTCCTAAGAGCACAGTGGCCTCCATAATCCTTAAATGGAAGAAGTTTGGGACGACCAGAACTCTTCCTAGACCTGGCCGTCCAGCCAAACTGAGCAATCGTGGGAGAAGAGCCTTGGTGAGAGAGGTAAAGAAGAACCCAAAGATCACTGTGGCTGAGCTCCAGAGATGCAGTAGGGAGATGGGAGAAAGTTCCACAAAGTCAACTATCACTGCAGCCCTCCACCAGTCGGGGCTTTATGGCAGAGTGGCCCGACGGAAGCCTCTCCTCAGTGCAAGACATATGAAAGCCCGCATAGAGTTTGACAAAAAACACATGAAGGACTCCCAGACTATGAGAAATAAGATTCTCTGGTCTGATGAGACCAAGATTGAACTTTTTGGCGTTAATTCTAAGCGGTATGTGTGGAGAAAACCAGGCACTGCTCATCACCTGCCCAATACAATCCCAACAGTGAAACATGGTGGTGGCAGCATCATGCTATGGGGGTGTTTTTCAGCTGCAGGGACAGGACGACCGGTTGCAATTGAAGGAAAGATGAATGCGGCCAAGTACAGAGATATCCTGGAAGAAAACCTCTTCCAGAGTGCTCTGGACCTCAGACTGGGCCGAAGGTTCACCTTCCAACAAGACAATGACCCTAAGCACACAGCTAAAATAACAAAGGAGTGGCTTCGGAACAACTCTGTGACCATTCTTGACTGGCCCAGCCAGAGCCCTGACCTAAACCCAATGGAGCATCTCTGGAGAGACCTGAAAATGGCTGTCCACCAACGTTCACCATCCAACGTGACGGAACTGGAGAGGATCTGCAAGGAAGAATGGCAGAGGATCCCCAAATCCAGGTGTGAAAAGCTTGTTGCATCATTCCCAAGAAGACTCATGGCTGTACGAGCTCAAAAGGGTGCTTCTGCTCAATACTGAGCAAAGGGTCTGAATACTTATGACCATGTGATATTTCAGTTTTTCTTTTTTAATAAATTTACACAAATTTCTACATTTCTGGTTTTTCCTGTCAAGATGGGGTGCTGAGTGTACATTAATGAGAAATAAAATGAACTTTTTTGATTTTAGCAAATGGCTGCAATGAAACAAAGAGTGAAAAATTTAAAGGGGTCTGAATACTTTCCGTACCCACTGTATGATCCACAACTGAGGGAAAATATGAACTACCAATATGTCTACCCACAATCCCTCTGTCAAGCACCAAACCAGCCCCGCGTTTTACTTTCAATACATACTGCAGCTACTTACAAAGTATGCACTCTTACATGTAGTATGTGCACAACTGGGACATACTACCGCATCATAAAAATTAATCTTGACCTTTGACCCCGTTGGTCATAGCCAAACTGCATTCTGCATGCATTTAACAGCATGGCTCCGTAGTAGAAGAGTCCGGCTGATAAACTGGCCTCCTGCAGTCTACAGTTGAGCAGCTGAAATCCTAAATCAAGTAAGAATGGGACCACATTTCACTTTCAAAACTCCAGAAACTGGTCTCCTCAGTTCCCAAAGGTTTCCAGAGTGTTGTTAAAAGAAGAGTTGATGCAGCTCAGGGGGGGAACATGATCCTGGAACAACTTTATAGAGACGTGTTGCTGACATCAGATTCAAATATGAGCAGATATTTTACATAAAATAATAACATTTGTCAGTTTCAACATTTAATATGTTGTCTTTGGTCTATTTGCAATAAAATATGAGTTTATGTAATTTGCAAAACATTGGAATTTGTTTTTCTTTACATTTTACACAGCGTCCCAACTTTTGTGGACACAGGGTTGTATATATTTAGAAGTGATACAGAACAGCGGGAACATTCACACCACATGTGACTGTGTTCATGCTGAAATCATCATGTCATAACGAGGAGGATCCGGTATCTTTTTAAGTTATATGACGTTAAATGTCCACTTACAAGCTTTTTTGAGAGCTTCCCAGCACACCTGAACTTGGCAAGTATACAACTTATTATACTGCTTGAACACATAAATTAAGATTTCATTTTTACTGCAATTCATTGTGTAATATGAAATAGGTTAATATATACATGAAATGTAGTGAGTGTTACAGAACAGATGAGTGTGGAAGGAGTCCGTGTGTGGAGGAGTTCTGGTGAGTATTGGTGGTGTTCACCTGGTGGGGTCCACCTCGAAGCTGATGTGTTCAGGGGTTGTGATGACGCCTCTCAGTAACGGCTCCAGCAGCTTCTGCAGGTAAGCTGCTCCATAAACCTGACAGAAGACATCACATGGGACAGTTAATAATCCACCTCCAACATGAGTTTGTGAAGGCCTCCTGACAGGTGAGCTGCTGCTGCGTCTCCTACCTTGAAGCAGAAGGTCATGATCTTGCTGGCCAAGCTGTTTCCTCTGAACAGAGTCTGCATGGAGTCGGCCAGCTCCACCTCCTTGGAGAACATGTTCCACAGCAGCTGGTAGAGGAGGTGGCGTGAGTCGAACAGGGTCACCAGCACTCGGGCTAGCTCGTCCTGCAAGTCCAAGAACATTCAGAGGAAACAGAAGGTCACAGCTGGAAACAGGTGGTATGAAGAAGTTATGGACTCCAGACACAAACACAGCAGGATGAAACACGGGGCCTCGTTCAGCAAGACATTTCTTCTTAACATCCACGATCACAGTCTTTATAAAGAGTCTAAACTTCAATCTTTTCTTATTTGGGATTTGTTCTGAGGAAAGAAGAACATCTTCACACACTGACTCACATCTGAGCTCTGACAAATCAGTGCAACACTGCTGGTTATTGCATTTTCTTCAATCCTACAGATGTTTAACATTAGAGGATTTAAATTGACATTTTTAATCATTTATAATTTGCATTATTCATTTTCTTTATTCTACAGAGCATTATGGTTTCAAAGAAACACTAAGATTTAAATTCTCATCTATTACATGAACTATGCTGCACACAATATTTCTGCTGCTGCAGGACGCTGCAGATCTGAGGAGAGGATCCGTCCACCCGGACCGTGTTGATGTCTCTGCAGAGACTGATGAGTCCTCCTGGGACTCTTTAGAGGACAAAGACATGTCCTCATGGAGGTGTGGAACAGTTTGGAGCCAGACAGTCCAGCCTGCACCAACACACATCCATGCTTGGCCGCTGTCTGATGACAAGCTCATTATCCTCCTTGTTATTATCCTGCTTATCTCTCCAGAGCTGTAGAAACCTAACCAGAAGGACCAGGAACAGCTGAACACTAAATAATACAAGTTTAACGGCAATGTGCAGCACTGTGCTGTTAAACCTCCAATTAAATCATGGTGGTATCATCTGTTTCTTACGGGCTGTTTGTGTCTCACGGCCGGTCAGGATCAACAGATCGTACTCGTGGCTCAGAGGTAAAAAAAAGATGATGACTACGTTTTTGTAAATTTCTGGATAATAATAAAATTTCCATGAAACAGAATAAAAAGAGCATTTGTTTTTGTTATGTTACAATTTTATTTTAGATTTAGAAGGTTCATGTTTCGTAAAATATGTCACATTTCACACAACATAAATATTGAGTTTCATTCAGATGAATGTTTGGCCCCTTGGGGAAACCTCCGACTCAGCAAGAGATAGATAGATATATACAGTGGTGTGAAAAAGTGTTTGCCTCATTCCTGATTTCTTATTTTTTTGCATGTCTGTCACACTTAAATGTTTCAGATCATCAAACAAATTTAACTATTAGTCAAAGATAACACAAGTAAACACAAAATGCAGTTTTTAAATGAAGGTTTTTATTATTAAGGGAGAAAAACAATCCAAACCCACATGGCCCTGTGTGGAAAAGTGTTTCCCCCTCCTGTTAAAACATAACTTAACTGTGGTTTATCACACCTGAGTTCAATTTCTCGAGCCACACCCAGGCCTGATTACTGACACACCTGTTCTCAATCAAGAAATCACTTCAATAGGACCTGCCTGACAAAGTGAAGTAGACCAGAAGATCCTCAGAAGATAGACATCATGCTGAGATCCAAAGACATTCAGGAACAAATGAGAAAGAAAGTAATTGAGATCTATCAGTCTGGAAAAGGTTCTAAAGCCATTTCTAAAGCTTTGGGACTCCAGAGAACCACAGTGAGAACCATTATCCACAAATGGAGAAAACATGGAACAGCGGTGAACCTTCCCAGGAGCGGCCGGCCGACCAGAATTACCCCGAGAGAGCAGAGACGACTCATCTGAGGTCACAAAAGACCCACGACAACATCCAAAGAACTGCAGGCCTCACTTGCCTCAGTTCAGGTCAGTGTTCATGACTCCACCAGAAGAAAGAGACTCGGCAGAAATGGCTGCATGGCAGAGTTCCAAGAACAAAACCACCGCTGAGCAAAAACAACATTAAGGCTCGTCTCATTTTTGCCAGAAAACATCTCGATGATCCCCGAGACTTTTGGGAAAATACTCTGTGGACTGACGAGACCAAAGTTGAACTTTTTGGAAGGTGTGTGTCCCGTTACATCTGGTGTAAAAGTAACACCACATTTCAGAAGAAGAACATCATACCAACAGTAAAACATGGTGGTGGTAGTGTGATGGTCTGGGGCTGTTTTACTGCTTCAGGACCTGGAAGACTTGCTGTGATAAATGGAACCATGAATTCTACCGTCTACCAAAACATCCTGAAGGAGAACGTCCGGCCGTCTGTTCGTGACCTCAAGCTGAAGCCAACTTGGGTTCTGCAGCAGGACAATGATCCAAAACACACCAGCAAGTCCACCTCTGAATGGATGAAGAGAAACAAAATGAAGACTTTGGAGTGGCCTTGTCAAAGTCCTGACCTGAATCTATTGAGATGCTGTGGCATGACCTTAAAAAGGAGGTTGGTGCTGGAAAACCCTCCAATGTGGCTGAATTAAAACAACTCTGTAAAGATGAGTGGGCCAACATTCCTCCACAGCTGGAAAAGACTCATCGCAAGTTATCACAAACGCTTGATTGCAGTTGTTGCTGCTGAGGGTGGTCCAACCAGTTATTAGGTTTAGGGGGAAACACTTTTCCACACAGGGCCATGTGGGTTTGGATTGTTTTTCTCCCTTAATAATAAAATCCTTCATTTAAAAACTGCATTTTGTGTTATATTTAAATTTGTTTGATGATCTGAAACATTTAAGTGACAAACATTTTTATTTATTTATATATATTATTTAAACAAACAAGAAAAACAGACAACGGTGTTATTGTTGTGTGATGGCGTCCTTTAATCACGAGCACACTGCTGGGATATTAAAAAGATGTAGCATGTGTGAGGACTGTGTTCCATCCCAGAATGACCTGAGAGGATTTACTGACAGATCAGAGCAGACCTGCTTCAGGTCACAGCTCTCTCACCTGAACACATTGCCATCTGGTGGTGAGCGTGAGTACTGCGCCGACTCCAACCACAAATCAGAATCTTATTAAACAGGTTGCTGATACTTTCAGTCGTGGTTGCCGGGATGATGGAATCATTTTTTGTTGTTGTTGCTGTATCTGATGTAATTAAATAACCCAAATTTTCCTTCCAACAGTGTGAAGAAGTCAGAAGGAGGTGTTGAATTTGACACTCGACACAAACTGATAAAACTCAACATCCGAGCAGGCATCTTTCTGGTTAAACACGCGTGTCTGCAGAGAAGAGGCTCGATGGGAGGACCGAAGCATCCTGAAATCCATTCATAGTCTATCACATCTTTACAGCTGAACCATCACAGATTTATTCTATTTCATCCATAAATCCAAATGTCTAAATAACCATCCATATCTTTTACCTGTTGGGTAAATATTTTTGTTTAAACATACTTATTTGGACCCGACCTAAGTTATAAGTGAGGGTTAAAAGTGTTCTGCTCATGGCCGACACCATGAAGAGCGACTCACCCACTGTGACCCGGGAACCACGTTAGCCAGCGCCATGGCGATGGGCAGCTCCCCCTGGTCTCCCATCATGGTGACCAGCTCCACCAGCCTCTCGAAGCGGTCCGCCAGCACAGTCTCGGCCAGCGTGTCGAACTCCGTCCCCTGCTGCAGGATCTTGGTCAGTACCTCCATGAAAGTGGCTCGAGTCTGGAGGTCCTTGTGGTACCCGAGACCTGCAGAGGAAGAGAGCAACACTCAGACCTCTCCGGTCGGCCCGCCGAGTCCGGAGCGGACGCCGGAGCTGGACTCACCGATGGAGTGCATGAGGCCGCTGTCCACGTTGGCGTTGAGCAGGTTAGACATGGCCAGGACGGTGCAGTGTCGGAGGGATGCCAGGCGGCGGGACATGCCTCTCTTCCGCCCCCCCACTGCCTGTCCCTCGTCCTCCACCTCACTGCAGTCGTTCAGCAGGTTCATGAAAAGAGTGAAGTATCTGGACACACACAGTAGGACGTTCAGTCCCGGGATAGACAGATCTATAGGACAGACTGTCCGCACTGCTCGTTACAAGAGAACAGATCAGATTTGATGTGTATAGACATCACCAACCCATCTGCATGGGTTGCCGTGGCAATGACGTACACGCAGCTATGCAGCAGAAAGTTTATTTTGCCTTCTACCCTCTCTGATAGCTCTGTTAGCGGTAGCATAGATTCTCTCTCACTGTCGCTATGAACATGACGTCATCACCGTTGGGCCCGTCGACGAACATCGACTACAAGTAGGAAAAAAACAAAAACTAACAGCTTCCGCAGGAGTCTGAGTCTCTGCAGGAAACAGCTGAGGGTGTGTCTCATCTATATCCATCGTTAAAGGAGCTGGCGGAGGAGGCGGAGCCGTGGGGGTCTTACTTGAGGAAGAGCTGAGATTTGGCCTCCATCAGTTCGACTCCGTCTCCCTCTTCTGGCTGCAGAGGAAGACCAGCTAACAGAGACACCACCGCCTCCATGCTGGCCTGGTCCAAGTCCCTGCACACACACACACAGACACACACACACACACACACACACACACACACACACACACACACAGAGGAGACAACAGTGAGAGCAGCTCACTCCCCTCCTGACAGGATCACATGGAACAGAGCGGCACCTCGTCAAGCACTTGATGTCATCGTCAGCAGCCTGGTTGGAGGTGCCCATCACCCAGTCTGTCAGGTACTCCACCATCTTGTTCCTGCAGACAGGAGTCAGGATGAAACCTCACAAAGTAACCGAGGGGGAAAACACGATGCTCTTTTATCCTCATCACACTGAACCGTGATGACACGCTGCAGGCAGCGGCTATGGAGTCCTGGAGGCGGAGCCTCAAGCATCCAGTCAGCTGCTGTCACTGACCTGAACTTCATCTCCTGGCAGAAGGACAGGTCGTCCCGTCGCTCCATCATCACGTCCACCAGCTGGCACAGCTTGGTTTTGATCTGGATGGCGTGGATCACGTTACCAAGGATACGCACGTACCTGAGTCACAGAGCACAGGTGAGTTCACCTCAGACCATCGTTTCCCTGCAGCCCTACGCTCGGTGTTCATCTTATCAGATGGTGTAGTGAGCAACAATCTGTGACATCAGTCAGTCATCACAGCTGCTTCTCGTTTCTGACGACATCAGCAGAAAAATATGGAAACGGGAACAACCAGAAATATCAGAAATAAATACAACAACCTTCAAGAGGCTTAGATTTCAAACGGCTGCTAATTTGTCCTGAACTGCTTGACGTAGTAAACTCACACCGTGCACGTGAGGACGCACACATCTGACCTGCTGCAGGAGGTAAAACTCCAGTTTACTCATCAACATGTCGATTTTTGGGATAATATGCAGATACATGTGAAACAGAAGAGGTGTTTTTTAAGGCCACAGTAATGTTGTGGTTTGGGGTTCACATTTCAACAGGATAATAATGTAGGCACAGAGAGGTTCAAACTGAAGAAATAACAATTTCCATTGTATAATAGACGCTTAAAAAACCCCTGAAACAACCTGTAAATAAGGGAATTTGGCACAAAGGGGTCCGAATTCGGTGGACAATCACGTTCGGCTGCATGGATTTACTTTCAAGGGAAAAGGTTTTACGTCGTGGGAGAAAACACGCGAGCTGAATGTCCGCAGGCTGTGAACCGCAGCAAGATGTCGGTCCTACCTGACCAGGTTGAGCATCATGGTCTCGATGCTGGCCTGTCCCAGGTGCTCCGAGCTGCCTTCGGTGTGGTTATCCAGCAGGTTCTTCATGATGGCGATGGTCTGCTCCACAAACTGGGTGTTGGTGTCGTTGATAGGAACCTGGAAACAGGAGAACCGCTGAGTTCCTTTCAGGCAGGAACATCACAGGGAACGATGAAACACCGATATACAACAAATACTGAACCTGACAAAAGCTCTCCTGCACCACAGCACCTTTAAAATGTATATTGCATTATTTTATATTTTAACTGTATTGTGTTTCAGTTTTATACATTTTATCTGTTCTTATGCATTTTATTTCTTTTCTACATTTTTAAACATTCCTTCATATCTGTAATTATGTGAAACACTGCAGGTCATTTTCTTGCTGTAAAACACTTTGAGCTGCATTTCTTGTATGAAAGGTGCTCTACAAATAAAGTTTATTATTAAAACTACAGCGGGTTCTTTAACCCTCGTCTGGTCAGGATATGAGAATCATGAAAGCTGTTACAAACTATGAATTAACCCTTTAACTGCCACACAGAAGGCAACATGAACAACGCTGGGCTCAAAGACAATGAACAAACTCAGTGAGCTGGTATTTCTTTATGAACAGAACTGACCTGCTCCCTGGTGGGAGGAGCTAAACTCATCCAAAACAACTTTTACAAAAAGAGTTTCAGCCTTCAGCTACATCAACAATCAGCTGATTTTAACTGTCCGATGACACTTTAAGAACTTCTTCTTGCAAGCATAGATTTGAAACTTTTACAACATTGATTCATCATATTTTCTTTGAAGTTTGGATTCACACAGCCTTTTCTGCAGTAAATGCATTTTATCGTTAACAGAACTGACCTGGTTCCAGGTGGGAGGGGCTAAACTTATTCCAAAAAAAACAGGATTAGAAAAAGAACTTGATGTGGAGAGCTGAGTGATGATGATGTGGAGGAGCACAGAGAAAGAACCTGATTAAACATAGGGACTTTTTAATTGCTCCTGTGTTGTATCATTTGAGTGGATGAGAGATGTTGTCTTTTTGTTTCTGTCATCTGTTCCTCCCTTTGAAGAAGTGGCCAGGTTTTAGTTTGAAGAGAACTCACCGGTCCCTGAGTGTCGAAGAACTTTCCGATGCTGTTCCTCAGCTTGTTGAACAGCATGGGATAGAGGGCGGGGCTTAGCTCCAGCCCCAGCAGATCTTTAACGTTGGTGCGGACATGCAGGCCGACCCGGTCGTGGCCACACACCAGCAGGGCCAGCAGCCGGTCCACGAAGCGGCTGACGGGCGACTCGCTGGAGGCCGAGGAGGAGCAGGAGGAGGCCAGCTGGTTGGTGACCTCGCAGGGGCCCATGGAGATCATGGAGTGCTTCCGCTCGCTCATCGGACCCATCGGGGGGCTGTAGGTGGCCGGGCCAGGGGTGCTGCGCTGCTGCAGACACACACCGCCCAGAGCACACAGGAAGCCCGTCATGTTGATCCACTCCTGCTGTGGACACACACACACACACACACACACACACACACACACACACACACACACTTACTCAGCAGCAGCACACAACAACACACTCAGCTGTGAGCTTTCAGCAGTTTGTCTGTCCACAGCGGACGTGTTCACACTTTCAACCCAATATACAATGAGAACTACACAGCTCAGTTTAAAACGATGATTATTATTATTATTATTAACTCAACTATTTCACTCGGTTTTATTATCCCATTGGATTTATTTCAAAATGTTTCAAACAATACGTTTATATTGTTCTCTGGTACCACAAAAGTATTTTATCACGATTCGAAGAACATACAATTACAACCAAATGTTATAGTTTTAGATATTATATACATACAGCTCTGTAAGAAATGCAGAGCCCACTCCAAATGTTTGTTAAATCAGCATCTCTACGTGTACGGCAGCCATTCTGTTGAATTCCAATACAGGAACACCTGATTCTACTTGATGAGGTACTGATCAGGTGATCACCTGATTCTACTTGATGAGGTACTGATCAGGTGATCACCTGATTCTACTTGATGAGGTACTGATCAGGTGATCACCTGATTCTACTTGATGAGGTACTGATCAGGTGATCACCTGATTCTACTTGATGAGGTACTGATCAGGTGATCACCTGATTCTACTTGATGAGGTACTGACCAGGTGATCACCTGATTCTACTTGATGAGGTACTGACCAGGTGATCACCTGATTCTACTTGATGAGGTACTGACCAGGTGATCACCTGATTCTACTTGATGAGGTACTGATCAGGTGATCACCTGATTCTACTTGATGAGGTACTGACCAGGTGATCACCTGAGCCAGATCTGATTTAATGAAGAAAAGTATAAAACCACTGCTGTGGTCATCATTGTCCTCTTACAATAGGACCAGCTGGATGGCAGAAATGGTGCTCGTAGTACCTTCAGATGTAATTGGAATAAAAAAAAGTGACTATTGACCAAAAGAGTTAAAAAGAAAAGTTTTCAGTGACTAAAAGAAGAGTTCAACTCTGGTTTTACTGGCAGAGGGATACAGTGATCGTCAGGCTGCTTCCATCCTTCAAATGTCAAAGATGACGGTTCATGAGAACGAGGTCAAGCAGAAACAAAACGACTCTCCGCTCACCGGGATGACCACCAACTCATTCCAATGTCACTCAACAACCGTAGGATGACATCAAGTGAGGTGAGGATGGTTAGAAACAGGCTCCTAGGGGCTGAAGTCCTGCAAAGATAGAAAATCCCTTCATCATGAGAAGCAAAGAAGAGCCAGGCTGAGGTTTGAAGAAGACCAGAAGGATTGGACCATAGAGGACTGGAGGAAGGTCATCTTCTCTGAGGAGTCCAATGTTCAGCTTTGTCCAACATCTGGTGGTCTCATGGTTAGACGGAGACCTGGCGAGGTCGACGAGCCACAGAGTCTCCACATCCTGTGAAATGTGGTGGCGGATCGGTGAAGATCTGAGGGGCTTCAGCAAGGCTGGAATCGGACAGATTTGTCTTCGTGAAGGACGCATGAATCGAGCCGAGGACAAAGTTGTCCTGGAAGAAAACGTGCTTCCTTCTGCTCTGACGATGTTCCCCACCTCTGAGGAGGGTTCTTCCAGCAGGACGATGCTCCATGAAACACAGCCAGGTCAGTGAAGGTGTGGATGAAGGACCACCAGATCAGGACCCTGTCATGGCCGGCCAGATCTCCAGACCTGAATCCCATTGAAAACCTCTGGAATGTGATGAAGAGGAAGATGGATGGTCACCAGCCGTCAAACAAAGCCGAGCTGTTTGAATCTTTGGACCAGGAGTCATAAAGTCTCCCAACATCAAAGTGAAAGAGGTGGAGAGATGCCAAGACGCATGAAGCTGGGATTGGAAATCAAGAATCAATTATTCCACCAAATATTGATTTCTGAACTCTTCCTCAGTTAAAACATTCATATTGTGTTGTTTAAAAATGAATATGAACTTGTTTTCTTTGCATTATTCCAGATCTGAAAACTCTGCCTCTTTTTGTTATTTTGACCAGTTGTCATTTTCTGCAAATACATGCTCTAACTGACGATATTTTTATTTGATATTTGGGAGAAATGTTGTCAGTAGTTTATAGAATAAAACAAAAAAAATAATTTTACTCAAACACATACCAATAAATAGTAAAACTAGAGAAACTGATCATTTTGAAGTGGTCTCAAATTTTTCCAGAGCTGTATATATGTACGTATATATATCTGCCTATTATCTTTATTTAACCTCCTGTTTGATTCTGTGATCAGCTGAAACTTCCTGTAGACTGACTTCATGAAGCAGCTGATCGGTGAATTAAAACACATGTTTGTTCCACCAAAGACTTTATATTTCTATCTTTTAGTTAATATTGTGTAACTTCTGACACATCAGGACCCACGGCTGTGAGAGAGCCACGCCCCCTGACCGCGCCCCCGCCCCTCTGCAGCATGTTTACCTGCCCGTCGTCCGCCTTGTTCTTGGGGAAGTTGAGGATCTGCTTGGTGGCCTGGTCCCATTTAGTGTACGTGTCCTCCCAGGCCTGAAGGTTGAAGCAACAGACAAGAAACCCGACATCAACTACAGGTGATCACGTGACTCTGACGCCGTGAGAAACATTCAGATTGATTAGAATCTATTCTCAGAGATCTTTTTTCAATTTAAACCAGTCATGTGATCATGAGAACAACTGGCGTTACCTCAATGTTTCCTGGTGTGGGATGTTCTACCCGCCTCAACAAGGCCATCACCCTCTTCTGCAAGGTGGAGCGGCCTGACAACACCAGAACCAGAACCAGACTGTTAGTGGAAACCAGCGGTTCCAACTGGGGGGTTTATTCCTGCTGATTCAGTACTCACCTGTTCCCATCATGTTGCTGACAGAGGCCAGCTCACTGAAGGTGGGGTAGTTGGGCAGGATGTTCTGGACCGGCACCTCGTCGGCGGCGCTGCGGATGTCGGCCTCCTCACAGAGGTGGCGGAAACAGGACATGGCCACCAACACGGCCTCGGTGTCGGGGCTCCACAGGAACATGTACAGACTCACCTCCAGCTTGGTCTGCGCCTGCCGGCAGATCGGGATCCCTCCGCCCATCGTGGCGCACTCCTGGAGGGTAACGAACACAGAGCACTCTCACACAGGATGAAGCACTCAGAACGCTCCAGAACACAAGTGTCAAACTCTAGACACTTTCCATTCTAAACGGTCGCCATCTTGGCGGCATAGAGGAAGGGGCGGGGCATAAAGGATTTTCAAATTAAAAGCGTGTGAGGAAGCTGCAGCTGTTCCTGAACACAACATGTTTCTTTTCCACTGCTGCTGCTGGACAGAAGAATCAGTGTGTTTATTGAGTGTTAAACAGAGGACACAAAAACACACTGAATTCTGGGTAAAATAATTAAAGATGCAGATATTTTGGAGGGTGATGTGTTCACATGATGAGGTCATATCCTGTCAGTGTGTGAGATGTGAAACAACACTACTTCCTGTACTACACAGTAAGAGTCCTGACATATAAGAGCACTATTTACTGTACTGAGGGAAGGATGTCATCATGAACACAACACATCCTTCTCGTCTCTGAGCAGTCACACTCCATGAGGACTGACTGACCCACAGCCTGCCTGCAGGACTAGTTGTCATGTTGTCTGTCTGTCACCACCTCTGTCTGCTGTAGAGAAACAGGACTGCACCTTTTTCTTGAGCAGGAACTTGTTCCTGCAGATGAGGATCTCCCTCAACCACTTCAGAACTTCTGTCCCGTTCACCATCTGCTGGCAGATGAGTTTACGGCAGATGAGGAAGAGCACCTGTGAACTGCAGGAAGAAAGAAAGAAAAGTTCAATCCACATGTTGCTGCTTTTTTCACTCTTGTGATCACAGACTGGATATAAAAGAGTTTGTAGCTTTAGGTCTATAAAATGGTTCTGATCCAGAAGTGTCTTCAGCTGCAATACCAGCGAGTGCCACTAGAGGTCGGCTCCAAAAAGCCTCCGGCTCCATAGACTCCCATTCAACTTCTCTCATCAAATCCAAAGTGAATAAAATGTGTCCATCAGTTCTCTCGGTTAGCTAAAGTCACTCCTTCTTATTAGTTTTCTGGAGGTCCATCTGAAAATAATCCCTCATTCATTAGAAAAGAAGATTCAAGAAGACCTGTTTTTGGGGGCGTGTCTGTTTGATTGACAGGCCTGTGGTGCAGTCAGGTTACAGCTATCGGTGGGCGGGACGTAGTATCGTCAGGTTTCCGATCAGATCCACCGCTCACTCAGACATTTGATCTCTGATAGACGGATTGAGGAGTACCTGATGTCCCAGAAGGTCTCGATGGGGGCGTCGGGGTTCCACAGCTCGATGGTCTCAGGCTGGTGAAGGACTAACAGAGCCTGGAACCAACAGGGCGGCAGGTCAGAGGGAGAACCAGGCCTTCATTTTAAACACGGTCTCATTCTGTCTCATATGAAGCTTCTATATGTTCTGATCTCCTCTTTTCATGTCAGTGAAAACAACACTTCCTCCATGTTGACCTGCAGATCTTAAGACATCCGGTCACATCACACTCACCACTAACACACTTTGTTTTAACAATCGTTCCAGTTGCCTCCATTTCACTATTTTTCACTGTTGAGCTCAAGGAAACTAATTTCAAACTTTCTGCACAAATGTGTCAAATTAAGAGCATCCCATCAGATTAAAGGGCCTTCCATCGTTCCTATGTTTCCTGGGAGGCTTTTATATTTTGAAAGGTCTGCAGGAGGTGTTGAGTTAGAATAACTCTACAGACACCAGAACCAGAGTTCTGCTTTGGCTTTTGATGACAGAATCATGTTCTTGTGTTCATATTATCAATGTGATTTGTTCTGAGTAAGAGTTGATGATGAGAGAACCCATGTGGTGCTGTGACCTCTGACCTCCATGGCTTCTTGTGACAGCTGAGTGGTGTTGGTCAGGGGAACCAGCTGCACCAGGCCGGTGATGAGCTCCGCGGTGCTGCTCTGCATCTCTGGAGCCTGCTTCACTGGGTTCTAACACACAACAGTACAATGACAACTCTTAGGACCCAAACTGATACAAAACCAGGTCCAAAATGATAGTTTTACCATCCCAGTTATTAATTTAATCCATCCACACTGAAATAAAATCAGAACATCATCAAAACATCAATGTAGAAAGCTCATCTGAATCCCCCAGAAATAAATAAAACACTCCAACCAGAACTGAACCAGTCCAACTAGAACTGAACCAGTCTAACCACAACTGAACCAGTCCAACCACAACTGAACCAGTCCAACCAGAACTGGACCGTGAGGACTCACATGCAGCATGAGTTTTGGGTCGGCGTGGATGAGTTTGACCAGAGCGAGCAGGAGGCACTTGTAGCTGCGAGTGTCCAAGTCGGTTGCTTTCTCTTTGAACTTAAGGCTGGTGGTCTTCTTCCCGATGAAGGTCAGACTCTGAGAACGACACACACACACACACACACACACACACTGTTACTTAGGAAATAAAACCACAGTATAACAGTTTAGAATAAATAATAATAGTAATAAAACCCTGTTTCCAGTTGGGACTCTGTGTAAAATGTAAATAAAAACAGAGTGGGATGATTTGCAATCATGTAAACCTATATTTAATTTATTTATATTTAACAACAATAATGTTGTCAGTGAGAAATGTTTAAAAAAAAAATGTTCATTTTGAATATGATGGCAGTAACACAGCTGCCTCATCTGTACCTAAAATAAACCTTCATTCTCCATGTTCCGTTTATATTAGTGATGTTTCTGAGCTCCAGATAAACTGTTTCAAACAGTTTGTACAACCAGTAGCTCCGTCTCAGAGATCTGATTGGTCAAATCATCATGACATCACATCCTGCTCATCACTACAAATATCCCTCCACCTCCTCAATGGGAACATAGAATTAGAACTGAGTTTCATATAATATGTAATATAATGTAGTTTCTACTTGTTATATTTCTATTAAATGACCCATTTGGTGAAGTCGGGTCTCTTTTGGTCCTTTTTGGTCGCTCTGAGCACCCGTACCGTAACACCACGGATAGTCACGCACTTACAGTCCTAGAGGAGGCTAGCTGGACCGGTTTGGTTTGAACACATGACACGGAGCTAAAATGTTAAAAACACAGGAGTTCATGGATATCTTTGTTCGTCAGATATCTTTGTTCGTCAGATATCTTTGTTCATCAGATATCTTTGCTCAACAGATATCTTTGTTCATTGGATATCTTTGTTCACCAGATATCTTTATTTACCACATATCTTTGTTCATCATCAGATATCTTTGTTCATCATCAAATATCTTTGTTTATCACATATCTTTGTTCGTCATCAGATATCTTTGTTTATCACATATCTTTGTTCATCGGATATCTTTGTTCATCACATATTTTTGTTCATCACATCTTTGTTCATCACATATTTTTGTTCATCACATCTTTGTTTATCACATATCTTTGTTCATCATATCTTTGTTTATCACATATCTTTGTTCATCATATATCTTTGTTCATCACATCTTTGTTTATCACATATCTTTGTTCATCACATCTTTGTTTATCACATATCTTTGTTCATCATATATCTTTGTTCATCACATCTTTGTTTATCATATATCTTTGTTCATCACATCTTTGTTTATCATATATCTTTGTTCATCAGATATCTTTGTTCATCAGCTATCTTTGTTCATATATCTTCGTACATCATATATCTTTGTTCATCATATATCTTTGTTCATCACATCTTTGTTTATCACGTATCTTTGTTCAACAGATATCTTTGTTTATCACGTATCTTTGTTCAACAGATATCTTTGTTCATCATCAGATATCTTTGTTTATCACATATCTTTGTTCGTCAGATATCTTTGTTCATCAGATATCTTTGTTCCAACCAGACTAAGCTAGCTGATCAGTTTAGTGTTTCTATGTTCTGTATTTATTCAGTGAGTGAATTTCTCCACAATATGAACACATGTAGATTACATGTTTTATTTAGAAGGTAGCTTGTTGTATAATCTCTATATTACACTGGAGGGTGTTTTAGCATGGTTATTATTATTATGTCTTCTTATTATTGTGTATTGTTATTATTATTAATAATAATATAATGATGTACTATCATTATTATTATTATTATTCCGACAGTGATGCGGTCCGGACCGAGGTGCTTGTGTAATATTGCCTAATTAATGACCCTCTCCCAGCAGGTGTGTGTTGTTGGACCTGTTCATTGTGCTCCGTGATCTCAACACATATCTTTCCACATGTTCTGTTACTACTGAGCTTCAGCGGGCCATTGTCTCACCGGCGTCATGCGTAGAGGAGCGTGGGTGCCGGCGCCTTGGATCACCCGGTTCAGGGTGTCGGAGAACATGAAGCGGAGCTCTCCAGAGTAGCAGTACACAGCGTCGATCTTCGGCCACCAGTCCAGGTGGGACTGAAAGGAGAAACCACAGGATGAGACACATGAAACTCCTCTATGGTCACTAATCACCTGAAGAAACTCCGGACTCACATTGGTGATTATTCTGTGCAATGAGTTGACCAGGACGAAGTGGAAGGTGGAGGGGGAGGAGGAGGCCAGACAGACCTGGAGGACAGAGAACACAAATGTTGAGCAGCTGTTCCACAGCAGAGTGAACACACCCACTGCCCCCTGCTGCCCAGCACACCTTAAAGTGCTGGTTGTTGTGAGGGTTGATGCGGAAACAGGATACGAAGCAGTCCATCATGAGCTCCACGTCGGTGTTCTGGCTGCCCGTCCCTCTCCAGAAGGGTTTGGCCGGGTTGAACAGCAGGGCCTGATGGGACATGGATGGGGTCAGAGGTTACTAACAAGCACATCACACATTTCTGACAATACACTCACAGGGACGGATAATGAGACTGGAGGAGGAAATGTCTCCAGGAAAAAAAAAAAAAAAAGGTTCTGGGAAAATTTTCTAAATAAAACACCCATGTGCAGTCGTAAAAAACGTCACGACATCAGCGTCGACCTCGCAGTTTCTATCAGAAAATAGAAATACCTTCCACAATAAACAGGAGGATTCATGTTTTAATGACTGAAACACAGCAGCTGTTTTAACTGTGTCTGCAGGCTGCAGCACAAAGTAGGAAACGACAACAATGAACACACAACAGACGAAAAAGAAGCCGTTTAACAACGATAGAAGAATAGAAATGAAGGAAACATGATAAATGAGCAAAGAAGATAAAACAGGTAAAAATGGTCTGACACTCCGGAGGTGGAATATTCAGGTTAAATAAAACAACACGTTTTTAAGTCTGTGAACAAGTCGGAGTGGTTTTGGTTTCTTTTTTCTCTCTAATAATCAATAAGAAACAGAGTTTATCCATCAGAGAACAAACCACTCATACTGCATAATGTTGGTCTTGATACTTTCTACCTACAGACAACCAACATCAGGGATCCTTAATGAATGCAGTCATGTTGGAGGACGAGATAAAGTCATTATGGAATTATTAAACTTTCAAACAGTCCATCCAGGATTTTATGGAGTTTGTTTGTGATCAAAAATGTTTGATTTTGTGGCCGATTATCTCCAAAATGTCGATATTATTTGTGAAATTTTAAGTGAGTTTTTTTGTGTAAAATTGCAGGAATTAGAAAAAGTTGCAAGTTCAGAATGAACAATTAGATTTTTTTTTAAGCTCTACCTGATAAATGAATAAATGTGTAATCACTTCCTGTGATAATAATCAGGCTGCACATCACACAAATATTTTTGTCCCAATCTTTTTTTAAATGTATTTATTGAACATGGAGAACCATTTCTCCCAAACCCTGTCACTTCCTGTTTCTGCTCTTGTTCCAGTTTCCTCCGGTGAACAGTTTTATTTGGAGATGAGATGAGAGGAGGAGAACCGTACTGACTGTACATTATTGTTGTTAATAAAGTGATTTTTGTCTGAAGAGATTTACTTTATGCCGTTTAGCACATATTCTGATGATGACGCTTTTTGCGGAAAAAAACTAGCATTTTTTTTAAATTGCAAACTCCTGCAAATATTGTGGAGTTTGCTTGAATTTGAATAAAGTTTTGCTATTGCAAGATTTCGATTCCCTGCAAGGACTGATTAGAATATCTGTCTGACTGGCCTAAATAATCCAGGACTCAGTGTAAGTGTTTCTATATTACTAACTTTTATAGAAAATAAAACAAATTCAATAGTTTATTGTATTGCAGGGCTGAAATGATATTAAAACACATACATAAGAGTCCAATCATTTTCCCGGAGTTCCTGTGACATCAATTGAATGTGTTTAACATCCAAACTCCATTTATAACCATGTTTCTGTTAATAACTGTGTAGAAAACACCGTCACCCTCCATCCTGCTACTGGTTGATCAGCTGAATGTTTCAGCTGCTGCGGCAGAAACAGACACAACGAAGGAGGACAGAAGCAGAACATGAACAGCAGTCAGACCTTGAGGTCCATGACGATGGACTGGACCAGCAGGAAGATGGTGGAGTGGTCCTCCCAGTTGATGTAGGTGGAGGCTTTACACAGCTTCACACAGGCGATGGCGGCGCTCTCCGTCAGCTGCTTGCTGCTTCCCTGTCCTGCCAGAGCCTTCCTCAGGCTGTCCAGGAACAGCTTCTGGAAACACACCGCCGGCAAAGAGTGAGGGCGGGGCTCTCTCTGTGTGTGTGTGTGTGTGTGTGTGTGTGTGTGTGTGTGTGTGTGTGTGTGTGTGTGTGTGTGTGTGTGTGTGTGTGTGTGTGTGTGTGTGTGTGTGTGTGTGTGTGCCTGTGTGTGTGTATTCTTCCCACCTTGTTGGCTTTGCTGTCCTCCACTGTGTCTTTAGAGATGGTGTGTGTGATCTCTGGACAGAGGATGAGGAGGATGATCTGCAGCGGCCACACAGCCGCCTTCCTCTTGGCGCTTTCTGCAAAGCTGTCGACCAGGTCGAACAACTTCTCTGCAGCTTCTGTCCCCCCCCACCCCCCACCCCACCACCCCCACACACACACACACACACACACACACACACACACACACACACACACACACACACACACACACACACCATTACAACAGTCATGTTAAACACAGAAATAACTTCCATCAAATATAAAACAAATAAAGATGAAAACATGACTTTTGGATTTTACCAGAAGTATTGGAACAGTTTCACATGTTTTTGTTAAGTTTCTGTGCTTCAGCAGATTAAATTTAAAGAAAATTTTCATAAAATAAGCAAAACCATCATATTCAACATGAATGACTTCATACTGAAGTGGCCATCCTGCATGGTTACGTGGTAACGGGGAATTCAGACGCTTTCCTTCAATACTGATGCAAACCTGCTCAGATCAAAGCTTCCATGACTTCACTCTAGAGATCAACACGTAACAGACTGGAGGAGACAACCTGCATCAACTGTCCAGAGATTTCAGGTGTGAGCGACTGTCTGATTAATGATGAACTGACGTTTTACAGAATGTCTAACAATGAAACAAATTTAATCCAAACATGAAACATGGTGAAATTATTAATATTCAGGTTTGACTAAACGATTTGGCTCCGCCCCCACCTGCCATGTCTGCCTGAGGCCGCTGGTAGAGCATGGTGAACTCATCGGGGTAGTTCTCCACCCAGTTCCAAAACGCCTGCAGACACAGAACACGGCACCATTCAGCTCAAAATTCATTTCCATTTTCAGATGTCAGGTGTGAGTTTGGGACAACAGGTACCTTCTCTAAACTGTTGATGACGGCGAGCTGGGCCGGCTTCTTCAGGGCTCTGAACTTCAGGACCGTTTCTGAGAGAGAACCAACAGCTTTACTGAGAACACACTCACACATACATGACATCTCACATTCAGGAACTCTATGATCAGACGTCCCGGCGTGTTCAACTCTCACCTTGCAGTAATCTCTTGAGCTTGGAGCAGTCCACGCTGATGTACTGCATCAGCTCGATGTCGTGGACGTCCACGTTGTCCTCCGAGCACACGGTTAGCTCCTGTAGCCTGAAGAGACACACACACATGGCGTCAACACCCGTCCACCTGGACTGCTGTCAGCTGTCCACACCTGCATTCATCAGGCATCTTCAATGACCACTTGTGATTGGCTCTCACTTCCTCACTCTTTATACAAATAGACACGTACATCATGGAAATATCGAAGTAAAATAAACACATGATACAGGAGGACATTCCCTCACCGAGCCTCATTTTAACGCTCCGTCTGGGATACATGTATGACGTATTCCCTGTGTGTAAATGAGTTTGTAATTCACACCCTGAACTGTCAGGACCTGATCGGTCAGGGTCAGATTCTTCCAGAGCTGCTGTGTAGATGAAGCGTGTGAGCTGTGAGTCTGTTGGAAGAAGCGTCATGTACAGTCTGTGTTTTTAATCAATAATCAGCAGCATCGTAGTTTGCAGGTAAAAGTTTCCTGCTTTCTCTAAAGTTCACCTGCAGTCTGAAAAACAAATAAAAGAAGTGCAGGCAGAGATCTTTAAGTGTAAAAACTGAAATAAAAACATGTAAAACCAACAAAGCTCCTGTAATGTGACAGAAAAACATGAAAGCAGCAGGTCAAATATGAACACAGGAACATGGAGCTGCATTTATCTTTACGCCTCATTCAGAGGACGTCAGCTGGTCGGGTGGTCCACCTCCAAATGTGGTCTTAATGTGGTCTGAGCACATCAGATATCAATGCACCCAGAGTGTGTTCACATCAATCATCAACCATCAGTGATGTCATCATCCATCAGTGAGGTCATCATCCATCAGTGAGGTCATCAACCATCAGTGAGGTCATCAACCATCAGTGAGGTCATCAAACATCAGTGAGGTCATCATCCATCAGTGATGTCATCAACCATCAGTGAGGTCATCATTGATTTGTGACCATATTTAGACGAGCTGGGGGAGGAGCCAGAGGTGGATCTGACCAATCTGATCGGAAACCTGACGATACTACGTCCCGCCCACCGATAGCTGTAACCTGACTGCACCACAGGCCTGTCAATCAAACAGACACGCCCCCAAAAACAGGTCTTTTTGAAGCCTCCCCCTGACCAACATGAACATGATCTTCAATAGGGCTGAAAATGTTATTGTGATATTCAAATAATTTTTTGGTGAAACTTAAATAAGACTTTTTTTTTTTTTTTCCAAAGGACAGGTTCTAAAAATATATTTGACTCAGTAAAAGATATTTGATTTAAATATCCTTCATTATTGGCCAGAATATATGTTGGTGTATTTAGAGAGCCTGTTTTGAACCTGCCATAATAGATATTTTTGGTCATTTGCGTAGTTATGTGAAAATACTTTCTTGGATTTTGACTCAATCGGAACCAGATCTGGTGTACAGCCTTGAAATGAGATAAACAGTTCTATCATGAATGTGCAAGACTGGTCCGTTTGGATCTGGTGACATCAGGCTGAGCCTTTGCAGGAAATTGGCCATAACACATTAATGATTTATCCAATCATCACAAGTCTTGGTAAATTTGATCAGTCAGTAGAGTGGGTTGCACACTAATCAGAAGGTTGGTGGTTCGATCCCCAGCTCCTCCTGTCCACATGCCTAAGTGTCCTTGAGCAAGACACTGAACCCTAAGTTGTTCCCGATGGTGAACCATCAGTGTGTGAATGTTCTCCTGATGGCAGCACCTTGCATGGTGATCTGTCTCATTAGTGTGTGAATGGATGAATGGAAAACCATGTTAAAGAGCTTTGAGACCAAAAGGTGATAAAGCGCTAGACAAGTACAGACCATTTACCTATATGAATATGCAGAGCAAAGCATTTTGACCTCAACCCATAGGGGGTGCCAAAAACACCACAAAGGTGTACCTCAAAACCTCGTGCCGTTTTAGTGCTCAAAATAACTACATCAGCCGAGATCCAAAGCGTCATGTTGACTGATAAATGTGGGCGTGGCCTTCAACAACACTCACGTCCCCCATTTTGCCATTACTCTGTTGCAACATGACTGTTATGAGCAGGAACAAACTAGAGACTTGAAACCAGACACCATCACTGGAAATGATGCGCTTAAACTCCCCAAGAAAAATCATCCAATTCGGCACTGACACACACACACACACGGAGACAGACACACACACACGGAGACACACACACACACACGGAGACACACACACACACACACGGAGACACACACACACACACACGGAGACACACACACACACACACACACACAGAGACAAACACACGCATACACGTATACACACACACACACACACACATACACACAGAGACACGCACACAGACACACACGCACAGACACACACGCACAAACACAGAGGCACACACACACACACACACACACACACACACACACACACACACACACACACACACACACACACACACACACACACACACACACACACACACACACACACACACACAAACTGAGTCCATATGACTTAACATACCTCAATGTCTCCTAGAAAAACAAAAATAAATTAAAGTTTTTTTGCCCCGGGTTGACTGTTGTTTAGGGCAGTAAATATCTGCGTGCTGAAGTACCTGGTGGAGATGCGGCTGAAGACGGCGTTGAAGTTGTTGCAGCTGAGGGAGAAGAGGACTGCGGAGGCGGAGGCCCGCAGCTCGGCGGCGTGCTGGTGGCCTTCGCGGTACATATGGATGAAATGGCAGATCTCCGGCAGCAGCTGTTTGACCAGCATCGTCTCATCCAGACGCAGGCAGTCCTTAGATTGCTGAAGACGAAGGACAGAGAAGAGTCAGCGAGGCGGCGCCGGTCCGGTTCGCTGCCGTTGGACCCGAAGGGATTACGGGTCAACAACCAGAGCAAGAGGGCCAAATCAAGATGGCAGATATGTTGCCGAACGGCCCGCCTGACCTACTAACACCACATTGGCTTTTCTCGTTTTGAATCACCTCTTCTTTTAACAACACTCTGTAAATGTTCAGGAACTGAGGAGACCAGTTTCTGGAGGTTAGAAAGTGAAATGTGGTCCCATTCTTTCCCGATAGAGGACAGTTCAGGGTCTCCTTTGTTGTATTTTCCATTTCACTCTTCTACTATGAACGACCTCACTATGTTAACGCCCTGTTATTACTTATTCTGTGATTAAAAAATTATTCAATCATTGTGTTGCATATTAATTTTACTGTTTAAATCCAATGGTGCCATTTTGGAAAATTAAGGTAGTGGTTAAACCATAAAAACATCCTTTCCATATCTTTGTCAAAAGGAGAATAATATCTCTATCAGGGGCAGTTGCGTCAAAAGGCGGGTTTATTTTTTTTATGAACTTGGTCTGTATTTATTTACCACAAATACAGAGAAGTTCCTGCTTCCATCTGATTCTGAACACTCATGACAGGAAACTGAGTTGTTGTTGAAGGTAATCGGGCTTCACTGAGGAAACTGATCTGTGTGATTGGTGCAGGATGAGAACTTTAACAGAGGTTTGTGTCTGCACCAACAGCAGCACAGATACTGAACAATACCTGGGGTTTTATTATTATAATATATTTGATAGTAAGGAGGGGAGGTATAGATCTGGACTCCAAACACAATGGAGTGATGAAGGTGTGTTACTGAGATGAGGTTGAATTGTTCTGCAGTAGATGTACAGCTGTAACAGCCGGTAGTTTGTTCCTGACGGACTCACCCCAGCCAGACACTTCTCCAGCGTGTCCAGGATGATGAGCTGGGAGAGGTAGAGGTTCTTCTCAGAAGCTTCTCCAAATATGCGCTGTGAAGAAAGTCACAGTCAAAACAGAAACCCAACCTCGGATTCAGCTTTCTCAAACTCACCACATGCAGTTATGTTGTGGTCAGAGCGTAACGATATCTACCTACATGATTAATTCACATAATATGGAACCAGATGGAAAATCAGTGATGCCAGATAATGCCTGGACAGGGAGACTCCTGCATCTGAACAAGGTCATCTACATTTGCTAAAATGAGCTGAATTGCAGCAGGTCATTTTTCTATTTAACAGTACGTCACTTCTAACTTTCCCCGAGACAAAAACCCGGCTGCTCGTACAACGTTTCAACGGGCTCGCGTACCGCCGCTACCTCGTCTGGCGTATCGTGACAGGAATCAGTTTTATAGGTGCAATGTTCATCATCATCACTGTAAAACATTTGAATCTTTAGAGCAGCTAACGTCGACACAAACTGGACACAAGAACGACCCACATGCCGTCACTGTAAGGTTTTAATGCTGCAACAATGAACCTGCTAAAACCTCAGATCACCATCTGTAACGTAAATCTAACTTTACTTAAGAAACCATTGCTAACTGCAGGCTGCCTGGATGCTCTGCTGTTAACGTACAAAGTGTTTCACAGGACTTAAATCTGACAAACACTGAACATTGTTCACTCTGTGAAGACAGAGCTGCTGTCATCACAGATTGTACAAGTTCTACCTGTAAAGAAAAAGCTTCCAGTCATCTTTATTTCAATAAAATGTAACATGAACACGGAGCGAGTGACTGATATCTGCCCTGTTCTCTCCCTGAACCCTTTTAAAGGCCTCTGACTGAATCCAACACCTCCGACCGCTTCACGTGTTCTGCAGGGATCAGCCAGGCGTGCAGACCTGGAAAAGTGGGTCACATTTAAACTAATCTTCTCTTTGTGTCTGAACAGCAGAGTGCAACAACCATCAATGGATTCAAGGACAGAAGGTTGTTTCACTACCAGGGTGAATAATCTCAGCATCCAATCAGTGTCCTGGAACAGGAAGAAGCCGCTCACCATGTTGTTGACATTTTTGAGGATGGTGGTGAGGCCGCTGATGACCAGGGAGAACTTGTACTTGGAGATGTTGATCAGGCATTCCTTGTTGTGCT
Organism: Brachyistius frenatus; assembly: GCF_029030835.1. NCBI lineage: Eukaryota > Metazoa > Chordata > Actinopteri > Embiotocidae > Brachyistius > Brachyistius frenatus. Next base: position 182,731 of record NW_027210893.1, read on the forward strand.
CTGTGCTGACTTTGGTGTGGGTGTTCTGATGTCCGACTTTAATGGGAAGCTGAAAAACAGAAAACGAGAGGATGAGAAGATTAAAGAAGTGTATGTTAATAGTTAAAGACAACAATGGAAATATCACAATAATCCAGTTGTCTATAAACTTTTCTAGCGGTGCCAACAAATCAGTCCCAACTCTTTTGGAAACAGAGTTGAAAATTTCTGCATGAATATGACCAACAACGTGATGAAAGGGCCCTGATTGGAAACGCAACATGTTTAACATTAATCAACTTAATCAACCAAAAAGGAAAGCAGGATCTGTGCAGCAGCGGGGGTGGAGTCACGCCGTGCAGCCACAGTTCCACAGAGCATCACAGTGGACGCCGTCGAGTGTCTTCACCGACACCGAGCAGCTCAAGGAACACAACACCAGCCAGGACTCATCCTCCCAAACTGTTCTCAACCAACACCGCACCAGGAGCAACAGATTCCATTCAATCTGACGTATATGGAGACAAATCACAGTACAAGTTATCTGTCAGCACTTGACATGGATAAGTCCTGACAAAAGAACCCTGAAACATCACAGAGGGAAACCCAACGATTCAACCAGACACAGCTGGAAGGAGGACCGGACAACAAATCACCGCTTTTTTGGACTGAATTAAGATTACGATTCTCTCACGCTTTCATTTCAATATAATAGTTTGTTTCATGATACAGAACAACTAAAAAACTGGAATGGTACCTGATAGAAGATATTCCAGTAAAATATTCATTTATAAATATTTAGATATGATCGACCTGAAAATTCAGGTGGTTCACGTCAATGAAATGCTTCTACTGAATCTAATAAAACATGATTACATAATTTTAATGCCTGGTGTGCTTTTGATCTTACATCATCTGGAAGTTCAGATGCTCATGCTCACTGCACGTTTGACCTTTAACCCACCTCCTTGATTTGACGGTTGACAAAACAGGAGAAACCTGCGATAAAGAGGACTGTTGGCAGGTGTTTCTATATTAAACTGTATATTACTTCTGTATTTGAACCAAGTGGCAACCAGCAGTGACGTAACCGTTGGTTTTTAAACGCCTAATAAGCCTAGAGTTCGGAGCGGTTTAGAGCAGGAAGTGACCATATTTAGACGAGCTGGGGGAGGAGCCAGAGGTGGATCTGACTGATCTGATCGGAAAACCTGACGATACTACGTCCCGCCCACCGATAGCTGTAACCTGACTGCACCACAGGCCTGTCAATCAAACAGACACGCCCCCAAAAACAGGTCTTCTTGAATCTTCTTTTCTAATGAATGAGGGATTATTTTCAGATGGACCTCCAGAAAACTAAGAAGAAGGAGTGACTTTAGCTAACAACACCGAGATAACTGATGGACACATTTTATTCACTTTGGATTTGATGAGAGAAGTTGAATGGGAGTCTATGGAGCCGGACACAGACTGTCCACCTGTCCACAGACTGTCCAACTGTCCACTGACTATCCAACTGTCCACAGGCTGTCCAACTGCCCCCAGACTGTCCAACTCTCCAATGACTGTCCATTGACTGTCCAACTGTCCACTGACTGTCCAACTCTCCACTGACTGTCCAACTGTCCACAGACTGTCCAACTCTCCACTAACTGTCCAACTGTCCACAGACTGTCCAACTCTCCACTGACTGTCCAACTGCCCCCAGACTGTCCAACTCTCCAATGACTGTCCATTGACTGTCCAACTGTCCACTGACTGTCCAACTCTCCACTGACTGTCCATTGACTGTCCAACTGTCCACAGACTGTCCAACTCTCCACTAACTGTCCAACTGCCCACAGACTGTCCAACTCTCCACTGACTGTCCAACAGTCCACAGAATTCACAGGACAAATGAGCTCCATACAGACATGAAATCCCAAATATTGTGACACCCATTCGGGCCCCCGTTTGTCCACGATAAGACGGTTTCTAAGTAAAGCAACAATACTGGTGTAGATTGAGCATCCGTTAGTAGAACTGAAACTATTGCTTAATTAGACAACTGAAATCAATGAGCACTGCTGTTCTGTGGCAGCGATTAACATCAACATGATTAAAGTTACACCAGCTGTGACAAAGAATTTTATCCACATTATCCATTGCTCATTAAAAAAAAAAAAGAAGCCTGTCATACCCAAATGGGAAGCTATCATGACGTCACCCATTGATTTGTGAACTGCTGTTTTAAAGCCCCAAGTTCAGCATCTCAGCCGTCGTCAACTTGTTTTTCTTGAGCAGGAAGTGACCATATTTGGATGAGCTGGGGAGGAGCGATTGGTGGATCTGACTCTACCTGACCGGAAACCTGAGGACACTATACCTGTTCACCTGCAGCAGAAACTGACTGCAAACTCACCCGTGTTTGAGGCCTAATATTCAGTTAATTAAAGGAATATTGTCAGATGGAGCGCCAGTAAATTATTCAGAAGGACCAATTTTAGCTAATGACACCATAATGACTTTGGATTTCATGAAAGAAGTTAAATCTATGGAGCTGGAGTTTTTTTAGCCAGCCCCTAGTGGTCCTCAGAGGTATTGCACTATATGGCACTTCCACATTGGTTTCACTCTTCAGTCCGGAAAGCTTTGTCCATTTTTACATATCAAGCTTTTCCCCGTTTTTTTCCCCAGGTGTTGTAGCGGTGGGGGGAGTGTGGGCAGTCATTTAACATGGATTTGCACTTCATTTTGGACCAATAACATGACAATATTCATTTTAAAATGTACTCTGAACCACAAAAATTTAAAATGAGAGAACATTGGTAAAACAAAGTTTCTCCTCCTGTCAGTCGGCATCCACCAGCCAGCTATAGGGTATAGTATTAGGTAGGGATATGATCTTATTTTATCTTATCCATAGTCTGCTGGTCCTGTTATTCATCAATACTCCTTTTCTTTTTGTTTTACTAAAGAATTGGGTTTTTTAAATCCTCATTCAGAACAGAATTTTTATCGACGTACAACCCCGTTTCCGAAGAAGTTGGGACACTATGTAAAATGTAAATAAAAACAGAATGCAATGACATGCAATCACATAAACCCATATTTAAGTGAAGATAGACCAGAGACAGCATATTAAATGTTTAAACTCAGAAATGTTATTGTTTTATTAAAAATATGTGCTTATTTTGAATTTGATGCAGCAACACGTCTCAAAAAGGTTGTGACAGGGTCAACAAAAGACTGGAAAAGTTTTGTAAAGATGGTTTTTTTTTTTTAAACACCTGGTGGAGCATCTCCACTAATGAGGTTACCATGGCAACAGATTAGTAACATGATTAAGTATAAAAAGATGATTTCAGAGAGGCGGAGTCTTTCATCAGTGAAGATGGGGAGAGGTTCACCACTCTGTGAAAGACTGTGTTGGAAAATAGTTCAACAATCTAAGAATAATGTTCCTCAACGTAAAACTACAAAGAATTAGTGGATTTCATCGTCTACGGTTCATAATATCATTAAAAGATTCAGAGAATCTGGAGAAATCTCTGAACACAAGGAACAAGGCTGGAAACCAATATTGGATGGTGGTGATCTTCGGGCCCTCAGGCAGCACTGCATTAAAAACACACTATTCTGGAGTGGAAATCACTGCATGGGCTCAGGAACACTTGTGAAAACCATCGTCTGTGAACACAGTTCATCGCTGCGTCCACAAATGCTGTTAAAACGCTCCAAAGAAGAAACCAGATAGAAACATGATCCAGAAACACCGCCGCCTTCTCTGGACCGAGATCATTGAAGATGGACTGAGGTGAAGTGGACAACTGTCCTGAGGTCTGATGGATCACAATCTGAGATTCTGTTTGGAAATCATGGACGCTGCATCCTCCAGGTTAAAGAGGAGAGGGACCATCCAGCTTGTTATCAGCTCAGTTCTAAAGCCAGCATCTGTGATGGTACAGGGATGCATTAGTGCACATGGCATGGGTAGCTTGAACATCTGGAAGGAAGCATTAATGCTGAATGACATATTCAGGTTTTGGAGCAACATATGCTGCCATCCAGACAACGTCTCTTTCAGGGAAGGTCTTGTTTATTTCAGCAGAACAACGTCCAACCACATTCTGCACGTATTCCAACAGCATGGTTCTCTAGTAGAAGAGTCCGCTGATAAACTGGCCTCCTGCAGTCCAGACCTGTCAATCATTGAAAACATCTGGAGCATCAGGACATGAACAATACAACAAAGGAGACCCTGAACTGTTGAGCAGCTGAAATCCTCTATCAGGCAAGAATGGGACCACATTTCACTTTCAAAACTCCAGAAACTGGTCTCCTCAGTTCCCCAACGTTTCCAGAGTGTTGTTAAAAGAAGAGTTGATGCAGCTCAGTGGTGAACATGATCCTGGAACAACTTTATAGAGACGTGTTGCTGACATCACATTCAAAATGAGACGATATTTTTCATAAAACAATCAAATTCAGGTTTATGTGATTTGCAAATCATTGCAGTCTGTTTTTATTATATTTTACACAACGTCTTTTTCTTTTCTTTTTCAGAAACGAGGTTGTACATTATAAATATGACAACTACAACTACAACAACAACAAAAAAGTCTTACTGGAAAGAAATCTGAAACTGTCAATGGCATAAATAGAATTCCTGACAAGAAAATAAGTGAAGTTGAGAAACAATTAAAAACAGACATGTCAGTATCAGTCCTTCCTCCTGTCCTCTGGGGATGGTGGAGAGGGAGGTTGCCATCTAAGGCAGTAACTTTACAAGAGTTTGACTATTTAACATATACACATTACAAACTAAGCTGAACACAGGGCACCACCATTCTGTCCAGGAGCAGCTGAGATTGTCACTGAAATGAGAACAGCTGGTCCACCTTAAAGGTCAGTCCACCTTAAGTAAACTGGATCAAGTTCCAGGACTGTTTATAAAAGAGTTCGTAGCTTCAGGTCTGTAAAATGGTTCTGATCCAGAAGCGTCTTCAGCTGCAATACCAGCGAGTGCCACTAGAGGTCGGCTCCAAAAAGCCTCCGGCTCCATAGACTCCCATTCAACTTCTCTCATCAAATCCAAAGTGAATAAAATGTGTCCATCAGTTCTCTCGGTGTTGTTAGCTAAAGTCACTCCTTCTTCTTAGTTTTCTGGAGGTCCATCTGAAAATAATCCCTCATTCATTAGAAAAGAAGATTCAAGAAGACCTGTTTTTGGGGGCGTGTCTGTTTGATTGACAGGCCTGTGGTGCAGTCAGGTTACAGCTATCGGTGGGCGGGACGTAGTATCGTCAGGTTTTCCGATCAGATCGGTCAGCTCCACCGCTGGCTCCTCCCCCAGCTCGTCCAAATATGGTCACTTCCTGCTCCAAACCGCTCCGAACTGACAAGATGGTGACGGACAGAATCTGAACTGGAGGATTCATAATGATTAAATAATTGCTGGTTGCTGATTGATCAGAACACACCTGAACTCATCATCTTTCTGTGGTGGTTTCTTCTATCACCATTCCTGTCTGAATACTTAAAATATGAAATCTATATTTCCTTAACAATACAAACCCTCCAGAGGTCGTCTCGAGGGAGGTTTTGACTGTGAAGTGCTACGACTGCATGTACAGCAGCGTGTTGGGAGGGTTGAGTTTACAATCAGTATTGTTGGCTGATAGAAGGACGCTGTTTCAAGATTATAGAGAAAAATCAACGATGACAACAAGGCACTCAGCCCTGTGGTATGTGTCATATTATCACATTACTGCACTGATGCGGTCACCTAAGTACGTAGATATGGATCAGTCTTTATGGAGCTGATAAGCATCCATTAGGAAGTGCTTGGCTATGGCCCGATCCTGTGGCCTGGGACACCTCGACCATTCAGAGCGACTGACAATCGAAGAGATTCATCCTTTTCTTCATGCAGTGAGTGAAGCGCTCACATTCTTTCCTGCAGATCATTTGGCTGTGACAAAGTTGGCAGCAAGGACGTAAACAGGAAGCGGGACACATCTCTGCAACGCTTTTTCCAATCCAGATCAGAATTTCTATGCGGGCAGACAAGTCCTCATTGTACTGGTGAGCGACGTACTTCGGTTGAAGCACTTCTGCTCAGCCCTCCGATGTTCTGCCCTCGATGACAGTTAATCACTCAAAATCTACCATTAGGTCGGCTCGCATGTGTTTTACAGCTGCCGACTCGTTTTAAACGCTTTTGTAAATACTCAAAACAACAGCTGGATTTATTTTCGTGCTGTTTAACTATCAGAAAAAAAGTGTCCTCCCCAAAGTCCACTTAGAGTCACATGCTCTGGTTTCCCTCTCGATACGTGATAAAAACTAAACCATCTCCATGACAACGGACTCGGACCAGATCAGATTAAAGAAATCACAATGTGGATCCTGAACATACAGAACTGGGAGTTGTTGAACTGTTGGGTTTCTCTCAATAATGTTGTTATTTTACGGCACATAAATCAAATATAATGTTTAGGTAGAGTATATCCTCGTACACGCATCAGCTGACGGAAACACAGCCACGTGAAACAAGATGAAGTCTCTGGTGTGGTGACATTGGTTGCTATGGATACTGCTGTTAGCTTTGACTGTTGGTTCAAAGCTGAACTTGAACTAGCAGTTGTTTAAATTTGCATGAATTTAATATGATTGTCGGTCCACTTTACGAACAGTGTTGGAAAACTGTAATACAGAAAAATTAAACATACCATGACCGGCAGGTTCAAACCAAACCATTACTAATACAAACCGTGCTGCCATTACTGGGGCTGCTGGTCAACATCAACCACCATACACACCGTGTTTATTATGGGATACGCTGACGCGAATGAATGAGCAGGTTTTAGTTGGAGCTTAGCGGTTACAATAACCAAGAAGTGGATTTAACAGCTAAAGCCACTTTCTTCCAGAGGTGGTAATCCAAGCTGAGCTGCTGAAGCCCAGCGAGCGGCCATGATCTGAGGCAGCGCCGCCGGCAGCAGAGACGTCTGGCAGCTCCACAAAACTCAATCAGTTTAATACAAACGGCTTCTAATGCTCCGACTCTCAGACAGCTTTCTGTGTAACGAGACAGACTCATTCAGAAAAAAGTTACAAATCATGAAGCTTCCTGGTTCATCCCAAACTAACCTCTCCCAAAGTGAAGTTCTGCCCTTCAGGCTCATTTAACAACACTGCTGCAAACCTCGCTAGTAACTATAGAGTATTTAAAGAGTCCAAACAGTGAGGAGGAGCATCTTGAACTATAGAGTATTTAAAGAGTCCAAACAGTGAGGAGGAGCATCTTGAACAGGGGTAAATAAAACCAGGAGCACCGACAGGTGGTGGAGAGCTGAAGGAGGATGAAGCTGCAGGATGAAGCCCGACAGCCCGACAGGTTTGCTCCGTCAGCTGACAGCTGTCACTCACTCCTCACCCGGAGGACGCCGCGTGCTCAGCCACTCAAATCTGATTTGTTTACATTTGATAGCCAGGCCTGCTAGGTGTTAGCCTAGCTCGCTGGTGGGACCGGCCGACAGCAGGTCTCCGGCGGCTCCCCGAGGCGCCTCTGCTCTCCAAATGTGCCCGACAAACGGCTGTGGTGCGCGTTAGTGCGCCGTAGAGCGGCTGTCTCCGTATATAACCCGGGTTAAATGTGGGATAAATGTGCTAATTGATCGTGTAAACGGCGCTAGCTCCAGGAGCTCCTCTCCAGTGTGGAGCAGCACCACCTCCTCCACCTCCTCCACCTCCAGCCGGGGAGCTAAACTCTGCCCGAAATCCATCTTCTGACGGGACCTCGTCACGTTACACGAGCCGCCCGCCTCTGCGGTGGAGGCTCCGGACCACCGCAGCCGTGCTACACCCATCCGTGCTCCACCCACCCGCCGAATCAGCCCATCTTACCTGCTCATCAAATCTCGTAATCACGGCCTGGACCCACTCCACTGGTTTGTGAGCCGCCATGGCCGGGCGGAGGAGCACCGCAGCGCTGGGCCGGGGGATCCGAGGTGTGCTGCCGGAGCGGACGGGCTTATATCTGCATGAAAATCTATCCTGAGCCGATGAGAAAGGACGAAAGAGGCGAATATTTTCCCCTTTCTGTAGAATTCACCATGCCACCGCCATGACACACCACCGGAAGTCTTCTTCAGAGGAATTGATGGGAGGTGTTGGACACTGAGGTCAAGCTAGCTGCAGCGGAAAACACCACTTCCAGGAACACTTTTCAAAGTAACAGCTGTTGTCCAAATGTCTTCAGAGTGACTCAATAAAAATGTGGCGGTGGAATCAAAAGATAAAAAACACCTGAAGTGCCAAAGCGGAACTTTGTAAATAAACTAGAAATCCCTCTTTTTCGGTTCATGTCTTATTTTTTTTTGTAGTTTATAGCATCTTGTTGTTTGTTTTATGATAATAAAACTATAAAGTTGACCAAACAAACCCGCCGTGCTGTAAGGTTAACGCCGATAACCCCGGTGTGGAGGAGCTGGTCGGGAGGGACCTGTCTGCAGACAAAATGTCCCCAACAGACCCCGCCGTGTTTGACCGGAAATCACGTGACCTCCACAGCGGAAGTTATTCTTCTTTGTGTAGTTTTTTTACGTTAACGTCTGCACTGCGCACTTGTGTCAGAAAAAGCGGAAGGGCTGAATGTGTGTGTGTGTGTGTGTGTGTGTGTGTGTGTGTGTGTGTGTGTGTGTGTGTGTGTGTGTGTGTGTGTGTGTGTGTGTGTGTGTGTGTGTGTGAGAGAACAGGGAGAGACATAGAGGCTGGTGTGTCCTCTGGACGATGCAGGACAGATTGGGACAAAACTACATAGTCTTAGATTGGGTCCAATACAGGCCACAAACTCTGTAAAGGCACACTAAACCCTGACACTGTACACCTCGACACACACTTCCAAATGTCTCAAATAAAGTATCTTTACCTTTAAAACCATTTGATTCCTATTAAACTCTTAATTTGAAATGTTACTACAGTTTGTGAAGCGGGCCGGCGTTATTCAGCAGGACATATTTGTACTGTGCCCCATTATTTCATCTTAGGTCATTAGGGAATGTGAAATTCACAAAAACAGGAGAGCAAAGTATTGACATTATACAGGTGAGCTACATGTAGCAGGACAATATCAGGAGAATGAAATAAAGACAAAGAGTTATCATTAAATTAGTTCAAGAAAGTGCTTCATTCGGTGGGTGGAACCCAGTTAAATAATCAAATAAACCAACTGATAGGTAATATTATGAGTGCAAAGGTACTGCGTGATGAATCACTGGATTATTTGCAGGGAACGTCATCACCTATTAGATTAAATACGGTCAAAGGTCAGAGAGTGCAAGCACAATGACTATTAATAAAATAACCATATTTAATAATAGAAACACCAGGGCTTAATCTGATGAGAGAAAAATGGCCGAGGCCCTAATATCTGAAAAAAACTTGTAACAGTGAGAAATGTGACTGTCTGTCAGAAGTGGTGGTATTGGATGAATATCCAAAATATATAGGGATATATGAGCTATGATCAGGATCCAAATGGACACGGCAGAAGAATTTTATGCCCTCTGTGAAGCATGGTGGTGGTAGAATCATGGTTATCTAACATGGTGGTGGTAGTATCATCTTTATCTAACATGGTGGTGGTAGTATCATGATTATCTCACATGGTGGTGGTAGTATTATGATTATCTAACATGGTGGTGGTAGTATCATGATTATATAACATGGTGGTGGTAGTATCATGATTATCTCACATGGTGGTGGTAGTATTATGATTATCTAACATGGTGGTGGTAGTATCATGATTATCTAACATGGTGGTGGTAGAATCATGATTATCTAACATGGTGGTGGTAGTATTATGATTATCTAACATGGTGGTGGTAGTATCATGGTTATCTAACATGGTGGTGGTAGTATCATGATTATCTAACATGGTGGCGGTAGTATCATGATTATCTAACATGGTGGTGGTAGTATCATCTTTATCTAACATGGTGGTTGCAGTATCATGATTATCTAACATGGTGGTTGTAGTATCATCTTTATCTAACATGGTGGTTGCAGTATCATGATTATCTAACATGGTGGTGGTAGTATCACAGTTAATTTTTGGGCCCTTTTCATCTACTTTCCAGACTTGCATGAAAATCTGATGATATTTAGTTCATATTTATACAGAAAATTCTAAAGGGTTGACTAACTTTAAAGCCTTGTTGTACATATAATAGGTTTGAACACATCTCCAAGCGGCTAAATCCCATTTTCAGCACAAATAATAACCCACATGAATGTGAATGTGTACCTTCCACCAGGATGGTGATCTACATCAACATTAATTTAAAAATGCCGGCTACAAGATCAAAGCACAGTGGAGTCAAATTCACCTGAATAATATTGTTATTAATCACCCAGACACTTAGATGCACTTCTTATTGACTGCACTATTAAGAAACAAACACCAAAGGTGCATTATTTAAGAATGTTGAAATACCAACCAACACAAAGACATTTTGTAAAAAATCTTTTATTGATATGAAACAATATAGTTATATAGTTAAGGCACATTATTCAGTCTGCACAGGTGCCATGCGTGAGTCAAAAGTTATCAATAACTTAACAGAAACAGGCTGAGATTCATTTTAAAGATGGAGAACTCCAGGTGGGTTTGAAGCTGCTGGACTTCAGATAAAACATTCATCAGGATTCAGTTGTTCAAACTGACTCTTCATTCATATCATTCACACACATACTGCAGGTGGGAGTGCTGGGTGTCTGAGACCACCATGATGTCTTCATTGAGTCTCAGCGGGAACACCTGGGGAGACATTTCTAACACCTCTGGTCACATTTGGCGAGCTGTGCGTGAGTCCTTTGGTATGCAGAGTAGTGCATCATTTTGTAAGACATCAAAATGAACCCATCTGCTGCTCTACAACGATTGGCATTAAATAGATGTTTGGATTCATCTGAAGGCACCACGGAACAATGTTTTCTTCTTTCTGCATTTTGAATCTTGCTGCAGGCAGACAGAGACACTTTGGAGGTTTTCATTAAGACACATGGTGGAGCAGAGGGACGGCCGTCACATGTTGGCTGTCAGTTTTTAAACCCCAGTCAGTCTGGGAGTTCATGTGTCTTTAGTTTAAGGTCTACTCGATGGCCCCTGGCCGGGTGGCCACGTAGACAAACACAACGATGAGCAGCACCACCACGGCCAGCGTGGGCAGCACCACGGTGGACACCTGCTGCCGGGCTTCCTGCATGGCCTGCTTACGCTCCTTTTTGTCCTTTGACGTTTCTTTCTTGGCTTTTCCTTTGAGCTGCCTCATGATGTCTCGACGAGCGCTCCGAGTCCTCGCTGTGCTCACAGGAACCTGACAGAAACAGACACACAACATCACCACACATGAAACTGACTGAGGTTTGTTTGTTTTCGTGTTCCAGGACCATCTTCACCGTACACACCTCTTCATGACCAGAGATTTAAGCCATATTACACAAGAGGGCGCAAACGCCTCAGTCCAAACCGCATTATATCGTAATTATGCAAACTAAATAAAATATATAATCTAAATGTTTTCGTATTGTGGGGCAATTTGCTCTCAAAATTTAAAACATTTTGTTAGTGCCATCTCCATTTCCGTGGCAACACATGGAGTATGACTAACAACTACTATTATTACAAATACAATGCTGTAATGGCATCTTTAACATGCTCAAAAACCCACGAAACTTTGCACAAAAATCAGCCCCAGTGGAAATTTAAGTATTTTATAGGTTTTGGCAACAGGCGTCGCAATATGCTCGCTAGCGACCCCTAAAGTGAGATCTTAAGGCTGCTTTCGCTTACATTAATGAAATGCAGTGGCCATTTTGGCCAATTTGCAAGTGTTGTACTTTAATGAACTCCTCCTACAGAATTTTTCTAACAAACATGAAATTTTGTCTGTGGAATCTTAAGACCTTTGGGATGAATTTTTTTTTAAAGAATTTGTTTTCATGGAACGATGTGCCCGTTGCGTGGCGGCCATTTTGAGTGTCTCGCCATGAAACTACAGGTTGCTGTAATTTTGATGTACATATTCCGATCTTCCTCAAACTTTACATGTTTGATAAAAGTCCTGCCCTGAAGACATGTATATGGTCATATTCAGTTATAGTCGTAGTGCAATAGGAAATTACGTTTTTCATACTTTCACGTGCTTCTTCGAACTGGTTGATCACATCAACATCAAATTGGGTCAGAATAGCCTAAAGACCTTGAGCATGATATTTTGAGAAGCTTGTCTGCCTTCATCAAAGGGGGTCGCCATGGCGATGCGGCAAATTTTTATGTTTTGCCATGACACAGCAATAATATAAACATAACATAAAAGCAATAATATGCAACTCTTGGAATTTTTTTGCACTTAAAGTGGAGATGAACCACTGAATAATATGACTGTGGTTTGTTTGATTTCTCCTTCGGATCAGATATAAAATCACACTGAAATCCACCTTTGTATTCACCTCCAACTAACAAAACCTGATTGTAATACACTTTTTAGCCAGCAGGGCGCAGCCATCTTTAAACAAGCCAACTAATGATGTCATTGTTGTGTTTTAACAATATTTAGTTGATAAGTTATTGATTTAGGGAAGTTTGACTTTGCCAATATTTTTCCAACTTTGCTGAACTTGTGTATGTTTGCTGTAATGTGACTACACTCACATTTTCCCTTTGGCAAATGATAATCCAGAAAACATGATCACCTTCGCTTGCTTCATTGTTGTTACAATCGTTTTGCTGTCATTGTCCAAAGTTTCCTGTTTACAGGTGAACTGAACTGGATATGATGTGGCCACAGTTGAGATGAAGCCCTTTCCTCCAAAAAATTAATTCAGCAGCATCATTACGTTTGTTGTAAATAGGGGAAACACTGAGATTTAGGTTTTCAGGGTAACGTTGCCACGGTAACTTGGTTTCAGCTGCAGGTCAAGTTCAAGACAACAAACCAACACGTGTCACAGCACGACCAACTGACCAACCAACTCTTCTGGAAAATGGCATGACCAATGAAAGGAGATCTGCGGCGCTGACAGTGGAGAGTCTCTGTGGCGGACACATGCAGATATAGATTTCATTTCATGGTGCTTTTGCATTCAGATATCATCCTACTGAGACTGATTGGAGCATTTTAACTCGCTGTACTCATAAGACATGAAAGTTCGCTGACCAACTGCTTTAAATTCAGTTGTTCTGTTTCCATTTGACACCGCTGAGGTAGCAGCTGACAGAGTGAAGCACGTTCAACACAACCAGGACAGATTTATATTATCAGGTGACACTGTCAAGTCCAGTGTGCATGTTCCAGGGTTTCCACACGTCTTCCAATGAATTTTCAAAATTTTTTCAAAGTATTTTACCCAACTTCCATTGCCAAGTTTGTAAAGAAATAGAAAGGCGTATACGGCGATATAAAGGATCTATGATGAGGCTCTTGCATCCGAAAACAGGCTGTGCAGCACAAAAGTAGCCTTTAATATGAAATTCATTTTATTGACACTAATTTTAAATTTGGCTGAAAGTGAATGTCTACATTTTCCCCATTTATCATATAATGATGCACAGTAAATTCAAATGACATATTTTTGTAGGTTTTCCTGTATTAAAGCTGATTTCAACCAGATGGTACTGAGACACGAGACATCAAAAACATACTGAGACTGGTACACATAGGTGTCATTTATTTCATGAACAGTCCTTTGATATAAATATGTTCCAAATAACCTCCTTTATGTTATTGAAAAAAAAATAACCAGGTGCTAAAATATTTAAATGCCCACAAAATTAAAAACATTAAAGTGGAAACAGTGACATTTAATTATTTGGAGACAAACGATAAATTTAAACAATCAATCCGAATGTTAAATGTTGTAATCAGCTACAACTAACAATACTAAAGTGACCTGCTGAGTTAGAGACCTCATACAGTCTCCGGACATCAGCCTCAACGCTTGCCCTCTTTTTTTAAGTTCTTCAATGACACTTCCTTTTTATATTGAAAGTCTTTTTGCTTCTTTCTATCTTTTGCTGGTCAAGATGGTCGTGATACTTCTGCCTCTGCAGAAACGTATTTATTTATTCATCCAAACGACTGACAATATGTGATCATCTAAAAAGACTTTCCAGTGCATTCCTTGTTACCAAAGATCTTTTTTTGAATGATTACATTTTAAGGCCAGTAGAGGGCTCCTCAGTGTCAACAATCACATCAGAGCCAAGAGATTTAAGATGCTTTATGTTTTCTCTGGTTACACGCATGTTCAATACTTTTACTGTGAGGTAAATTAATATGAATGATAAGACATAGAATATAATAACAAGAAATAAAAAGTTATAGTCATTGAGACAGAATCCAGACAAACAAAAATATATATAATACATCAATACTATACTTATTCTATAGATGGCATTATATGTGGGTTAAAGGTCAGGGCAGCAGAAATAACATTACATTCATCATTTACAGCTGAACTACAACGCTGGGAGCCATTAGATTTATATTTGAAGACGTGTCTGACTGATTATCATGTAATTATTGTCATTTAAAATAATATAGAATGAGTACTTGATTACCTTTGATGAGACTGAACATGTCCTGAGTCATGAGAGGCAGTGTTGGCCCGTCAGTGTGGTTTAGGACGAGGAAGATTCTCACCTGGAAAGATTCGATCTTTGTCTCTCATAAATCTCCGACGTAGTTTATCTCACAGCATCGTCCTCGTTCACAAACATCTTCAACCGATCCAGCAGGCGACTGTTATAAAGTCCTCTCTGCACGCGGAGCAGCTTTCAAAAAGCCAATACAGCCTGGAAAAGTCCACCGTCCATCCTTTGGACCCTCATCCCTCCTCTGGACCCGCATCCCTCCTCTGGACCCTCACCCCTCCTCTGGACCCTCATCCTCCCTCCTCTGGACCCTCATCCTCACCCGTCCTCTGGACCCTCACCCGTCCTCTGGACCCTCACCCGTCCCCTGGACCCTCATCCTCACCCGTCCTCTGGACCCTCACCCGTCCTCTGGACCCTCATCCTCACCCGTCCTCTGGAACCTCATCCCTCCTCTGGACCCTCATTCGTCCTCTGGACCCTCACCCGTCCTCTGGACCTGCCCATGACTCGGTGTTCAGCAGAGGCTCGTTGACTCGGACCGGTTCAGACTGTAAATGTACCGTTGGGTCCATCCATGGTTAGCTGCATGAGGTTCTTAACTCCAGGGTCGGAGAGCATATCTGCTCCACGGTGTCCTGGGCAGTAGCAGAACCACTTCAAGTCCGGATGTGCAGCGCCATCTGTTGGAGACTTCTCTTCATACTTCCTTTGAACATCAGTACGTAGTCGAGATGGGCTCTTCAAGCAAAACTACTATTTGAATTTTGCTGGGAACTATTTGAGTTTTAATGAGCGTACGAGCGGCCAGGAATGTAGATGAGTCTGCTGGCAGCATCGTGGCATATTTTACAAATGAAGAGCAAACTATAATAGTTAAAACACAGCTCACACAAAGTGCCATATTAATGTGTAATAATGCCGTCCGGCGGACCGGGTCAGTATTACTACACGCTCTTTCCCAGTGAGACACCACCTGGAACGAAGCCTGAGCAGCACGCTGAGAGCTTCACCTCCAGCAATTACAGATTTCTCTTAATCCTCTCATCAATATTTTCTCCTATCGATCGACAAGCAAAACAGTTGCAGCCACGAGATGCAGGCAATAACAACCACTATGATCAGGGCACGAGTACGTCTGACTGTAACTACATGTGTTTATTCCATCAGGCTGAATTATTCTGCTGCTCATATGTAGCTCCTTCACAATTACACGATTAGATTTATTAACAAGTAAGTTCCAACATACATTAAATTTGTATTGGTGCATAAAACCAAAAACTGACAAGTAAAATAAATTTATGATGAGAAATCAACTATCATAAAAGGCAGGTCGGTGTATAAATATAACAAATATATATATATATATAATGGCCTTCTTGTGCAAATGTCCAGTTTAAACAGTGTAAAGTCGATGTGATGAGTTTACACGTGTAAAGTAACATGATAGATTTTTAAAGGAACGTGTATTCTTCTACATCATGTGAACCCCAGCAGTGTCAAACCAAGGAAATAAATATAATAATCCAGCAGTCAGCGGGTTTCTTTTTAGAGTCTCTGATGAAGGGTGATATCAGTACATAAAAACACCATGAAATGAAATGAAATCTCTCTTTTCTAAAAAAAAAAAGGTCTAAGAAATTTAAAGATGTTTTATAACTATCAGGGTTTGATGTGAAGTTCACGAACAGAACAGATCTTTGTGGTCTGTAACGATGGAAACTCTTTAAGAAATAACTTTGAAGCTGCAGGTCGCAGTTGAAGGGTGGTTCGACCCTGAGCGGGCCGACCCGGCTCTCTTTACACCCCGGGACATTAGCACCGACAGGGCGGGCTCAAAACTCCACCGGCGGGCCGAGTTAAGGTCGCGGAGTCCGGTGACGCACTGCACATGCAGGTCCGTCGGTTAGCCGCGAGGGTGCACGTTCTCTTCGCCAGCCATCCCGGTGCACCGTTGGGGAAGCTGGTCAACATTACCGTCCTGTATCCGGTGCCTCGAACTGCTGAGTGCTAAAGTTTGGGAAGAGTGAGCCCCGACACGGACTAAAAAAAACGCCGACAACGACGACGTTAACTGGTGTCGGGACGCGTCCTCCGGCCGCCTCCGGTGGTTCTACCGGACCGGTCGTCACATTAGTTTCAGCACCGAGAAGAAGAAGGTTTGTTACAGACCTGCTCGTCCTCACGGAGCTCGACGTGGCACTCAGTGGAGGAGCTGCTGGCGTCCCGCTGTCAACCTACTCCGAGAAAAACACACACACTTCCGGCCATGCCCTCCAAAATAAAACGCTTTCTAAACGCTCGGCTCTGAACTGGTGGAGCTGGGTCAAGTAGATTGGCCTGGTTAATACGGTTAGATGGCCACTGAGACTGACCATACCAAATGGATCTCTACTTGTGCTGTCTAAATCAGGGGTCTTCAACGTTTTTAGGCCAATGACCCTCAAACTGATAGAGAGATGGAGCAGGGACCCCCTACTATATACAGTGGTGTGAAAAAGTGTTTGCCTCCTTCCTGATTTCCAATTTTTTTGCATGTCTGTCACACTTAAATGTTTCAGATCATCAAACAAATTTAACTATTAGTCAAAGATAACACAAGTAAACACAAAATGCAGTTTTTAAATGAAGGTTTTTATTATTAAGGGAGAAAAACAATCCAAACCCACATGGCCCTGTGTGAAAAAGTGTTTCCCCCTCCTGTTAAAACAACTTAACTGTGGTTCATCACACCTGAGTTCAATTTCTCGAGCCACACCCAGGCCTGATTACTGACACACCTGTTCTCAATCAAGAAATCACTTCAATAGGACCTGCCTGACAAAGTGAAGTAGACCAGAAGATCCTCAGAAGACAGACATCATGCCGAGATCCAAAGACATTCAGGAACAAATGAGAAAGAAAGTAATTGAGATCTATCAGTCTGGAAAAGGTTCTAAAGCCATTTCTAGAGCTTTGGGACTCCAGAGAACCACAGTGAGAACCATTATCCACAAATGGAGAAAACACAGAACAGCGGTGAACCTTCCCAGGAGCGGCCGGCCGACCAGAATTACCCCGAGAGAGCAGAGACGACTCATCCGAGGTCACAAAAGACCCCACGACAACATCCAAAGAACTGCAGGCCTCACTTGCCTCAGTTCAGGTCAGTGTTCATGACTCCACCAGAAGAAAGAGACTCGGCAGAAATGGCTGCATGGCAGAGCTCCAAGACTAAAACCACCGCTGAGCAAAAAGAACATTAAGGCTCGTCTCATTTTTGCCAGAAAACATCTTGATGATCCCCGAGACTTTTGGGAAAATACTCTGTGGACTGATGAGACCAAAGTTGAACTTTTTGGAAGGTGTGTGTCCCGTTACATCTGGTGTAAAAGTAACACCACATTTCAGAAGAAGAACCTCATACCAACAGTAAAATATGGTGGTGGTAGTGTGATGGTCTGGGGCTGTTTTACTGCTTCAGGACCTGGAAGACTTGCTGTGATAAATGGAACCATGAATTCTACCGTCTACCAAAACATCCTGAAGGAGAACGTCCGGCCATCTGTTCGTGACCTCAAGCTGAAGCCAACTTGGGTTCTGCAGCAGGACAATGATCCAAAACACACCAGCAAGTCCACCTCTGAATGGATGAAGAGAAACAAAATGAAGACTTTGGAGTGGCCTAGTCAAAGTCCTGACCTGAATCTATTGAGATGCTGTGGCATGACCTTAAAAAGGAGGTTGGTGCTGGAAAACCCTCCAATGTGGCTGAATTACAACAACTCTGTAAAGATGAGTGGGCCAACATTCCTCCACAGCTGGAAAAGACTCATCGCAAGTTATCACAAATGCTTGATTGCAGTTGTTGCTGCTGAGGGTGGTCCAACCAGTTATTAGGTTTAGGGGGAAACACTTTTTCACACAGGACCATGTGGGTTTGGATTGTTTTTCTCCCTTAATAATTAAAACCTTCATTTAAAAACTGCATTTTGTGTTTACTTGTGTTATCTTTGACTAATATTTAAATTTGTTTGATGATCTGAAACATTTAAGTGACAGACATGCAAAAAAAAATCAGGAAGGAGGCAAACACTTTTTCACACCACTGTGTGTTGTATAAAATTGTGTTTTATATTAAACTGGAGGAGTGCAGAAGACCCCCTGTTGAAGATCTCTGGTCTAATGTGTGCGTATGTTTAGGTTCTGGTATCCGGTTAAAACATTTGTTTTGTTTTTTTAAACTTGTGAAAATAACACCTGTCTTTTTAATAGAAATAAAAACAAAACTTATACTAATAACTTGGATAAAACTAGAGCAGTCAATGCACAAGTGAAACCAGAAGGTTAATAATGAAATAACTTAACGTATCATTTTAAATGTTATTTTTTTAATATCTAATTGCACAGCTTAGTGTTGAAACTTTAATTTGAAGTCAGGGAAATAAAAATAAGTTGAATATATTAATACATACAGATTGCTTATTGTAGCAGGTCTGAGCTACCGTGGGGGTTCCTTGGAGACAGATGACGCATTCAGTCAGACGTTCGGGTGTAAAATGCCTTTATTTGCCCGGCCCACACAACAATGTCTCTGTGCAAATGCTGTCTCCCTCACCTCCTTCTCCCTGCTCCCTTTATAGGGGAGAGCTCATCAGTTCACATCCAGCTCAGCTGTGCTCATCAGTTCATATTCGGCTCAGCTGTGCTCATTACACCTTCCCGGCACCGTTCCCTGAACCACTCCTCCCACTCTCTACCCCCTGCAGCTGAGCTAACCACACCCCACCACCACATTTATATATCTTAACTTCTCAACTGCTTCCTTGGAAAAATGGGATCACCTTTCCCAGAAGATCCTGTGGAGCTCAGCGGGCGTGTTGTTAGAGGGTCTTGTAGGAGGTCAAAAGTGTTTATTTGGCTTTTTCTGATGACTTCCTGTACGAATAGTATATCTTTTCGTTGGAGGGCCAAACTTACATTTGTCTGCTTTTCGACCCTGATGAATCAAATGACTGCACTCACGTCCCTGCAGACTGAGTGTAGTCATGCCCTTCTTGACCTCCGGTTCTTTTCTGTACACGACTGGAAATCTCAGCAAAAACACAGTTTGCAGGGAAATCCAATGTTGCACCTGCACTGAGCTGCTGGATGCTCCGTGGTGCTGCCCGGTCACCTGCCCATGCAAGTTGTTGCAACATTAGCGAGTGCGAGGGTGGAGAGTTTGGAGTCACTGTAGGAGTTATTGACCAACCTGTTACGGGCAGTTGAGACGAACGCAGATCAACAAGTCATCGATCGTGTCGTGAAATTAAATCTTTTTAGACCCATCAGGATTGACGAGACTCTCGACTTGGCAAGAAGCATTAACGCCAAGAGTCACGATGAACAGGTGTGAAACCACCGTGATATCATGACATTCACTGTTGCAGTTGTGTACCTTTAAACCAGGCCATGAGCTACTAACATTAAAATGTCTGTAAAAGAAGCTGTGTATTTTTTTTCTGCCAAAAAGAACAAACAGGAGATCAGAGGTCCCTTTGCTTTCTCAGACAGGTCGAACACGCCACGTACTGCCTGAACAGTCCTACAGTCACCGACACTGGTACAACACTGTGGTCACGAATACCTCCGAAAACCTTTCAATAAAAAGAAGAGTTGTTGGACCACCGGAGTTCATGTCTCACCTTCCACAAACTTAAGGAAAAAAAGGACAAGATCTCTTCAAATAAAGATGGCACTTCTTTTTATTTACAATATACTTGTTATATGTATATATATTCTTCTCTGAACTTCAGTGTTTTTTTGTTCTATTGTGGTGCTGGTTCAGGTGTTAATGATAATTCAATTTATTTACTGGAATCACATTCAACAAAATTCAATTCACTTTGGTGACATAATTCAAGATGCTGTAGATGTTTCTTTCTGACCCTGAACCGACATCCGGTCAGGTGATTTGCACAATTTGATTAATTCTATTTTTATTAAATCAAAGAGTATTTGATCAGACAGAGCATTTTCCACTGGATAGCCAAGCTTAACAAAGCAAATATTAACATAACTGCAATATTCAAAACAAAGAGTAGTTTCTTGTTTGATGGTGGTGAGGAATACAACATTGGAGTCAGACAGAAGACTTATCCTCTCATTATGACCCATGGAGCATGTGAATTTTGACCTTCTGTTTATATGATAAATGTTAACTTCTTTCATTTCAGTAATTGTTGCCCAGTCTGACAACAAAATATATAATAGTTGGTTCGCAGCGCTGCACGTTAGTTTCACAAGAACGCCTCTAAAATGATGTGATATCTACATTTAGACACTGGGTGGTTTAAAGAAGGAGGTTGTGTGATGGAGTATAAAGACAGACAGTGTCCACTTAGAGAAGGTTCTGGAAGTTCAGATGGCCCAAACACAGGTTTTAATCAGGGAGTCATGTTTGTGAGAGCAAAAATCTACACTTAACTGTAATGTTACTTAAACAAATAACAGACTTATATTTTAACCAATCATCAACCATCAGTGATGTCATCAACCATCAGTGATGTCATCGTTGGTTTGTGAACGTTATGAATCCTCCAGTTCAGATTCTGTCCGTCACCATCTTTACTAGTTTGGAGCGGTTTGGAGCAGGAAGTGACCATATTTGGACGAGCTGGGGGAGGAGCCAGAGGTGGATCCGACCGATCTGATTGGAAACCTGACGATACTACGTCCCGCCCACCGATAGCTGTAACCTGACTGCACCGCAGGCCTGTCAATCAAACAGACACGCCCCCAAAAACAGGTCTTCTTGAATCTTCTTTTCTAATGAATGAGGGATTATTTTCAGATGGACCTCCAGAAAACTAAGAAGAAGGAGTGACTTTAGCTAACAACACCGAGATAACTGATGGACACATTTTATTCACTTTGGATTTGATGAGAGAAGTTGAATGGGAGTCTATGGAGCCGGAGGCTTTTTGGAGCCGACTTCTAGTGGCACTCGCTGGTATTGCAGCTGAAGACACTTCTGGATCAGAACCATTTTACAGACCTGAAGCTACGAACTCTTTTATATCCAGTCTGTGGTTTGAACCCAAACTTAATCAAGTAGTTTTAGCTCCTAAACCTCAGGTACCAGGTGATTATGTCTCGGGTGCCAGTGGGCTTTATTGGACAATCATGTCGAAAAGAATAGTTTTGTTGTTTCACTGTTTGATTGTTTTGCTGTTTGATTGTTTTACTGTTTGATTGTTTTGCTGTTTTATTGTTTTGCTGTTTTATTGTTTTGGTGTTTGGTAGTTTTACTGTTTTTCTGTTTGGTGGTTTTGTCATTTGATTGTTTTGTCGTTTGATTGTTTTGTCATTTGATTGTTTTGTCGTTTGATTGTTTTGTCGTTTGATTGTTTTGTCGTTTGATTGTTTGATTGTTTGCTTGTTTGCTTGTTTTGCTGTCTGATTGTTTTGTCGTTTGCTTGTTTTGTTGTTTAATTGCTTGGTTGTTTTGTTGTTTAGTTGTTTAGTTGTTTGCTTGTTTTGCTGTTTGGTTGTGTTGTTGCTTTGTTGTTTGATTGTTTTGTTGTTTAATTGTTTGATGATGTGGTTGTTTTGTGGTTTTGCTGTTTGGTCATTTTGTTGTTTGATTGTTTCCTTATTTTGCTGTTTGCTTGTTTTATTGTGTAGTTGTTTTGCTTTTTGATTGTTTTGTTGTTTCACTGTTTGCTTGTTTTGCTGGCTGTTTGGTTGTTTTGCTTTTTGGTTGTTTTGTCGTTTTATTGTTTTGTCGTTTAATTGTTTGCTTGTGTTGTTGTTTTTCTGCTTGGTTGTTTGATTGTTTCCTTGTTTTGCTGTTTGGTTGTGTTGTTGTTTTGTTGTTTAATTATTTTATTGTGTTGTTGTTTTGCTGTTTGGTTGTGTTGTTGTTTGATTGTTTTACTGTTTGATTGTTTTGTTGTTTGATTATTTTGTTGTTTTGCTATTTGATTGTTTTGTTGTTTCACTCTTTGATTGTTTTGTTGTTTTGCTGTTTGCTTGTTTTGTTGTGTTGTTGTTTTACTGCTTGTTTGCTTTGATGTTTGATTGTTTTTCTGTTTGCTTGTTTTGTTGTTTTATTGTTTTGCTGTTTTATTGTTTCGCTGTGTTGTTGTTTTGCTGTTTAATTGTTTGGTTGTTTTGTTGTTTGATTGTTTTGCTGTGTTGTTGTTTTGCTGTTTGGTTGTTTTGTTGTTTTGCTGTCTAATTGTTTTGTTGTGGTTTTGCTGTTTGGTGGGGACTTCACATATTTCACCGGACTGACCAGTGCCCGATTCGGTGTTCCGGTGTGGATGTTGTTGGGCTGTGGGCAGCGGCGGACCCGCTGTCAGCACCGGCCGCTCCACTGGCTGCGCGCTCTGACAGTCACGGAGATTACCGACACGTCACAGCGCTGCGGCAGATGATTGGCCCGCCGCCCTGCATAATCTCACCGCCAGGAGCTCAGGGCTTCTTCACCATGTTGGATCAACTGCTCATCTCACTTGTCTCGTGACCAATACTTTGATCATGTCCGCGGCTCAGGAGCGTCGCTGGCCCGGACTTTAGCGGGTCGAACGGGAGTGTTCCTCGGCGGACGGCAGCGGGGCCCCCCGCCACGGCTGGACGGACGGCGGGTCGGATGTGGAGACGCGGACACCCAGCAGCTAGCTCCGAGCTGTCACTTTGATTCCTACTGTGGTCTGTGTCTCTCCCGGCAGCAGGACATTTCCCCGCATTAACAGGACCTAACTTCCCCCCGTGCTGTGATGTCGTCTCCCCGGACCGGTGCTCATGAGCCGTGAGGACGGAGTGAAGTGGACCAAACGACACGGCTGTCGATGGGGGGATTAAGTTGTCTGCCAGTCGTCTGTGAGGATCTCTCGTGTGTTTTGAGTCATGGTCGATGTTCGTCACTCCGTCTCCGTGATCGGGGTTCGTGTCCGGGCCCGCGGAGCGCCGGATCGCTGTAATAATATGTGAACGGGGTGGATGGCCGAGGCCTAGGCCTGCCTGCGTGCGCTCTGGTGTTGTGGCCTGGGCTGGGGGGGGGGCGGGCGGGGGGATACACCTCCTCTGCACCGGATCAGCGCCGTTAATTCCGCTTCGGAGATTACCCCTGTTTACGGAGGAGCTGTCTGAAGGAGGAGTCACTCTGGAATAATAGATGCGATTTCCAAGCGGCGTGGAGTCCCCGTGGTGGGAAGAGCACCGGCACCGGCACCGGAGACGAGCGTGTGACGAACTTGGACACCCAGGAGATGAATTGTGTGCTTCCCATGTGACGTGCTTTAGATCACGCTGTTCTATCAAGACGGGGGAGCTGAACTTTGCCAGGAGGGAGGGGGGCACCGCTTCTGTCATGAGGGCCATCTCGGGCCACCGACGTTTTATTTATTGAAAGGGGTTGCGGGATATTTTCTATTGCATTTTTGGGATTTATCACCGTGAGTGGGCCTGCTGGCACTGTTTGAACATTGTGGACCGGGCTGCCATGATCTGCCCGTCGTCGTTAACCCCAGCAGGCAAGAAGACTAATTTAGAGATCTGGGTCAGAACCATGTCGGCATTATGATACAGAGGCACATCAGAACCGGTTCTCTCTCCATCAATTCCAAGTAGCTGGTGTTGGATCATTTACAGCTCAGATCAGTTTCCTATGTTTTCTCTAAGTTGCAGCAGCCCCGTGTTGCAGGGTGGGACCCATTAACATCCTTTTCAGCGGCGGCTTCCTGACGGCGGCCCGCGGCTGCGTTGAATGGCTCTGTGCGGCACCACTGCTACAAATGTCACCAAAATGATGGCTGCATACAACGGTGGCTCCTCAGCAGTGGCCGCCCATCACCCGCATCACCACCACCAGCTCCAGCACCTCCCGCCTCCCCACATGCACCACCACCACCACCACGCGGGCCAGCATCACTTGCAGCATCCGGGCTCCGCCGCCGCCGTGCACACGGTCCAGCAACACACCTCCACGGCTGCCGCTGCGGCGGTGATGCTCAACCCCGGCCAGCAGCAGCCCTACTTCCCCTCTCCAGCCCCCGGACAGGCTCCCGGGCCGGCGGCGGCCGCGGCTCCCGCTCAGGTCCAAGCCGCTGCTGTCAAAGCTCACCACCACCACCACCACCACCACCATCAGCAGCAGCAGCACACGCACCACCTCCCGCAGCCACTGGACATAGAACCGGACCGGCCCATCGGCTACGGAGCGTTTGGGGTTGTCTGGTAAGTTCACTGCTCTCCTCACTGAAAGTTGAATCTCACTACAGGACACCAGTGCCTATTCTTTAGTTTCAGCTGGTCTTTAAATTCTACTTTTAGTTTGTTGAAACTTAAAATAACTTTTGACAGTGAATTAGTTTTTCCTTGGTAACCCAGTAAAACATCTCATATGTGCAGGTGGAGCTGCAGCATTGGTTGGAAGTGATAATAACTCGTGTAACTGCAAACAATCTTTATTCAGCAAGAGACACACATTTGTCCTCATGCTGGTCACATGTTGTCTGACAACAATCAGCTGTCATGTAAAAGATAGTGTGTGATTTCATTTATTACTCAGCCATACAGGTTCATTTGGCTCGATAAACTGAGCTCCAGAGAGGTGTGAGTGTGAGTGTGAGTGTGTGTGAGTGAGTGTGTGTGTGTGTGTGTGTGTGTGTGTGTGTGTGTGTGTGTGTGTGTGTGTGTGTGTGTGTGTGTGTGTCAGCCAGGAACCTTCTCATGAACGATGCTGTGTCGTTGTTTTGGTTTTGTTCTATCCAGTGTTTTTGAAGCTTGACTCAAATTCAGACTGTCAGAATATCTTCTGTCTTCTGCTACTGGAGCTCAGAATAATAATAATAACTTTCACTGCTCTTCTGCTCGGATGAGGAGCCTGCTGTCGACCTTGTAACACCGATGTGTTGTTGTTGTTTTTTTTAGCAATGATGGAAGCATTGGAGACAACTAAATAAAGTGGCTGTTGTCTTGTTCTTTTTGCTTTTGTCTTTGAAACCCACTGAATGGATCCTTCAGGCTCATGTGTGGGATGCACTTCCTTCCTTAAACAAAACAAATAGCCATTTGTAAAGTGATATTTAGGAGCCCACATCGTCTACATAATGGATGTATCCGTGATCAGTGAGTCAACACTGCTTTCAGTTCGTCCCAACAGCAGGGCGGCAAGTGAAGATGATAAGTGTAGTTATACGAGTTTGTACTTTACAACATGGTGTGTTTTAGAAATTTAAAGCAAGACAAACTTTTTACTGTGTGTCTGTTGTTCATATGCGAGTAGTTGCGTTTTTCCTTTGGGATGAGGAGGCCACTTCCATGCACATGGTGGGCAGCTTTGACAATGAATAAACAAGTTGCTGAGCTGTGTCTCAAATCAGTTAATAATTTAGTATTTGTAGCAAGTGAATTTCAGCCTGGTAGTGTTGTCTCAAATGGGACAACATTTCACTTTCAAAACTCCAACACCAGAGGCCTATGCTACGAAGCAGGATTTGCAGTTATCGAGGTAACTTCAGGTTTAACTCCAGGTTTACAGTTCTACAGTTTGACGGTCCTCTGTGGAGTTAGACGGTCCTCTGTGGAGTGAGACATTGAGACGGTCCTCTGTGGAGTGAGACAGTTAGACGGTCTTCTGTGGAGTTAGACGGTCCTCTGTGGAGTGAGATGGTTAGACGGTCTTCTGTGGAGTTAGACGGTCTTCTGTGGAGTTATATGGTTAGACGGTCTTCTGTGGAGTTAGACAGTCTTCTGTGGAGTTAGACGGTCCTCTGTGGAGTTAGACGGTCCTCTGGGGAGTGAGACGGTTAGACGGTCTTCTGTGGAGTTAGACGGTCCTCTGTGGAGTTAGACGGTCCTGTGTGGAGTGAGACGTTGACACGGTCCTCTGGGGAGTGAGACGGTCCTCTGGGGAGTGAGACGGTTAGACGGTCCTCTGTGGAGTTAGACGGTCCTCTGTGGAGTGAGATGGTTAGACGGTCTTCTGTGGAGTTAGACGGTCCTCTAGGGAGTTAGACGGTCTTCTGTGGAGTTAGACAGTCCTCTGTGGAGTGAGACGGTCCTCTGTGGAGTTAGATGGTCCTCTGTGGAGTGAGACGTTGAGACGGTCCTCTGGGGAGTGAGACGGTTAGACGGTCTTCTGTGGAGTTAGACGGTCCTCTGTGGAGTGAGATGGTTAGACGGTCTTCTGTGGAGTTAGACGGTCTTCTGTGGAGTTAGATGGTTAGACGGTCTTCTGTGGAGTTAGACAGTCTTCTGTGGAGTTAGACGGTCCTCTGTGGAGTTAGACGGTCCTCTGTGGAGTTAGACGGTCCTCTGTGGAGTGAGACGGTCCTCTGGGGAGTGAGACGGTTAGACGGTCTTCTGTGGAGTTAGACGGTCCTCTGTGGAGTGAGACGTTGAGACGGTCCTCTGTGGAGTGAGACGGTCCTCTGGGGAGTGAGACGGTTAGACGGTCTTCTGTGGAGTTAGACGGTCCTCTGTGGAGTTAGACGGTCCTCTGTGGAGTGAGATAGTTAGACGGTCTTCTGTGGAGTTAGACGGTCCTCTGGGGAGTTAGACGGTCTTCTGTGGAGTTAGACGGTCCTCTGTGGAGTGAGACGTTGAGACGGTCCTCTGTGGAGTGAGACGGTCCTCTGTGGAGTTAGATGGTCCTCTGTGGAGTGAGACGTTGAGACGGTCCTCTGTGGAGTGAGATGGTCCTCTGGGGAGTGAGACGGTTAGATGGTCTTCTGTGGAGTTAGACGGTCCTCTGTGGAGTGAGATGGTTAGACGGTCTTCTGTGGAGTTAGACGGTCTTCTGTGGAGTTAGATGGTTAGACGGTCCTCTGTAGAGTGAGACGGTTAGACGGTCTTCTGTGGAGTTAGACGGTCCTCTGTGGAGTGAGACGGTCCTCTGGGGAGTGAGCCGTTGAGAAGGTCCTCTGGGGAGTGAGACGGTCCTCTGGGGAGTGAGACGGTTAGACGGTCTTCTGTGGAGTTAGACGGTCCTCTGTGGCGTTAGACGGTCCTCTGTGGAGTGAGATGGTTAGACGGTCTTCTGTTGAGTTAGACGGTCTTCTGTGGAGTGAGATGGTTAGACGGTCTTCTGTGGAGTTAGACAGTCTTCTGTGGAGTTAGATGGTTAGACGGTCTTCTGTGGAGTTAGACAGTCTTCTGTGGAGTTAGACGGTCCTCTGTGGAGTGAGACGTTGAGACGGTCCTCTGTGGAGTGAGACGGTCATCTGTGGAGTTAGATGGTCCTCTGTGGAGTGAGACGTTGAGACGGTCCTCTGTGGAGTGAGACGGTCGTCTGGGGAGTGAGACGGTTAGACGGTCCTCTGTGGAGTTAGACGGTCCTCTGTGGAATGAGATGGTTAGACGGTCTTCTGTGGAGTTAGACGGTCTTCTGTGGAGTGAGATGGTTAGACGGTCTTCTGTGGAGTTAGACGGTCTTCTGTGGAGTTAGATGGTTAGACGGTCTTCTGTGGAGTTAGACGGTCCTCTGTGGAGTGAGACGGTCCTCTATGGAGTTAGATGGTCCTCTGTGGAGTGAGACGTTGAGACGGTCCTCTGGGGAGTGAGACGGTTAGACGGTCTTCTGTGGAGTTAGACGGTCCTCTGTGGAGTGAGACGGTTAGACGGTCTTCTGTGGAGTTAGACGGTCTTCTGTGGAGTTAGATGGTCTTCTGTGGAGTGAGACGGTCCTCTGTGGAGTGAGACGGTTAGACGGTCTTCTGTGGAGTTAGACGGTCCTCTGTGGAGTGAGACGGTTAGACGGTCCTCTGTGGAGTGTCCTCTGGGGAGTGAGACGGTTAGACGGTCTTCTGTGGAGTTAGACGGTCCTCTGTGGAGTTAGATGGTCCTCTGGGGAGTGAGACGGTTAGATGGTCTTCTGTGGAGTTAGACGGTCCTCTGTGGAGTGAGACGGTTAGACGGTCTTCTGTGGAGTTAGACGGTCCTCTGTGGAGTTAGACGGTGAGACGGTCCTCTGGTGAGTGAGACGGTCCTCTGTGGAGTGAGACGGTTAGACGGTCCTCTGTGGAGTGAGACGGTTAGACGGTCCTCTGTGGAGTTAGATGGTTAGACGGTCCTCTGTGGAGTTAGACGGTCCTCTGGGGAGTGAGACGGTTAGACGGTCCTCTGTGGAGTGAGATGGTCCTCTGGGGAGTGAGACAGTCCTCTGTGGAGTGAGACGGTTAGATGGTCTTCTGTGGAGTTAGACGGTCCTCTGTGGAGTTAGACGGTGAGACGGTCCTCTGGTGAGTGAGACGGTCCTCTGTGGAGTGAGACGGTTAGACGGTCCTCTGTGGAGTTAGATGGTTAGACGGTCCTCTGTGGAGTTAGACGGTCCTCTGGGGAGTGAGACGGTTAGACGGTCCTCTGTGGAGTGAGATGGTCCTCTGGGGAGTGAGACAGTCCTCTGTGGAGTGAGACGGTTAGACGGTCCTCTGTGGAGGGCAGAGTGTTCAAAGACGGACAAACATCTGTGTCTTTCCCCACTGAATTTGATGAGATATAGATTCGTACGTGTATAATAAGCCAAAGTATCGCTTCAAATGATGTTTTAATACTGATTTCTTATTTGGTCTTCAGTATGAAATGTTAAGACTAAAGCTGTCAAACACGTCATAAACATACATCTACATGAATTAAATGAAATATTCACATGTAAATAGAGTCAGACCTTCCCGTGCACTTCATGGTAAAATTATGTTAAGCCTTTCAACTTCGGCTACACATTCATACAGTTGGCAATTATTTGTATTTTTTTTTTTTTAACCCAGCACATCCTTCCTTCATTCAGCAGCTACAGCTGTGCTGCTTTCAGGTGGATTATGTGTTTCACTTTCACTTGTGTGTCAAAATATGAAAAATATGAATGAAATATGTCGCTCCGCTGTGAGTACATTTGTGATTGGTCAGATGCTGCAAACTCCTCCTCTTTTACGTGAACCTGCTTCTAGCCTGATTGAGAAACTCTGGGTTGAAATAGCGAGTAGTTAACCAGCTTTCCTGTGACATCTTAGCACGTTTGTTAAGCCAGATAACGGAAAGATATCCTGCCTATATTGAAAAGAAGGTGATGCAACGCGATGTCCCTACTTTGTTTTTTCTTAAACATGAAAATTGGCACATTTTTCATAAAACAATAAAATGCCTCAGTTTCAACATTTGATATGTTGTCTTTGGTCTATTTTCAAATAAATGTGGGTTTACATCATTTGCAAATTATAAAAATCATCAGCTTTTGTGCACCGTTTCATGCACATGATAAACATACTGATGCAACAACAGGACGGCGGCGCTTAGTGAAGAACAAACACATGGTTTGGATGTGTACAGCTTGCATTTGTACAGTTTGATTTCTGCAATAGCTGCAGCTTTCTTGGACTCCAGTTTGAAAAACCCAACATGGAAGTACATTACATGTAGTTATGAACTGTAATGAACTGCAGGTTTCGTGCTGGTCAGCATGAAGGCACTTAAAGTAGCGGGTGTAAGTAAGAAGGTTGTTTGAGACAGTGTCCCTTTCTGAAAATACATCCATGTTCAGTATGTTGGAGTCTCCTCTTTATTTACCTTTTTCTGGTACATTGATACTTCTTTGCTGTGGTTCAGCTGACAGAGCAGGTTGTCAGTTAATTGTAAGGTTGGTGGCTGGATATCTGCCTCTTCCTGTCCACATATCTGTGGGTGAGAATCTGAACCACAGGTTGCTCTCTCCAAATTGTAAAGCTCTTTAAGACCGCTAAGCTACAATACATTAGTGCAGACTTTTATCAATGCTGTATAAAACTTTTGGCAGGAATTTGTATGATATCATCATTTGTGTGCTTGTCTGTAAATGTGTGTCATTCATGTGCAGCATAAAAACTTCACAGGTTACTAACTATGAAAATAAAGGCACCCAAATTCTGTGATTTCCTTCTAAAAGGTTTGTTGGCGTGCAGACCTACCTGTTAGCAGTCTTCCTCTCCTCTGCCTGTATTGGTGCATCGCATCCACTGGTAGACCTGTGGAACAGGAACGTCTACAGCATTATTGGTTCGTGTGCATCACAAGCAGAAGTGGACCAACTCATAAATAAGTGCTCTGTTGTGGTAATAGTGGTCTAAATCTCCACAGGTCTCTCAAAGTCAAGATTTGTAGTTATTTATTTTTGTAGAATACGGTTTCCAGTTTAATAATCATATTCTATGATACATATTTAAATTCATACAGCAATGCAGACATTTGAAAATGCGACATGCCATTACTTCAGTATATGAAAGAAATACAGTAAAGTCCATTTTAATTTTGCGCCCATGAGAGTCATTGTAGTTCCGACCCGTCTCCTTCAAAGCAGCTTCATGTAGATTGTATATAGTCTGTCGCACTAACCTGCTGTGTGGAGAAGCTCGATACACAAACATTACAGCAGTATCCGACATCTGAGATTCATGTCCTGCAGCCACAGCGAACCGACTTCCATCCACTGATGAACAGTTTCAGTTGAGTTTCCCTCACAGCTCTCCCTTCCTACTTTCTCTCCTTATTGCTCACCATCTCTAGCGCTGTTTATTTCTCTCTCTTTTTTTAGACAAGTTGGGCATGCCGTTACGTAAATGCTGTTTAAATGGCAAATACTATTTAATTTAGCTGTGTTAAAGCTTGATATTAAACCTACACAGCAAATTCACATCTTTGGATTAAACTCTCTCCGAGTTAAAATCAGCTCTTTTTGCTTTGTTACATGCGAGACCATCAAATTCACTCTCAATCAGAGTGGAAGAAACTATTTTCTTGTTGATTTTTAACACTTTTCAGGAGTTGAACCTTGAACTCTTTGGGAGTTAAAACAGTAAATTTGAATTTAACCTTGAGGTGTTTGAATGTGAAACTCTTTCACAATGTTAACAGTCAATACTTTAAAGTGTTTATTGCTTGACATTCATGGAGTTAAAATTTCTTCACACTATAAAAGTTTCAGGTGAAACTGACTACAAGATAACAACATATTCTTCACAAATTTATATTTAACAATTATATGCATTGTGATTATACTCAGTCTGCAACAATTAATGCTGCATGAAAACTTTGTACAACTTACAAACTAACCAATGTAGAGTGCCGCTGTGATTGGTTTATATGTTACGTTCCTCCCTTGTACACTTATGGTTTTGAATGATAGCTCCATTTTATTTATCATTACATCTTCATTGAAATATTAATAACTAAATATAATTTCTGCCCATCACTTAGATTTAATTTGGTTGATTTATTCTCAAAAGTTACCAAGAGATAACTAAGGCCTGCTGGGAAATGCTAATACAGCAACAAAAGCTGTGCAGTTAACACCGGGAGTCGTGTTGAATCATGTTCCTCAACACTCAGCGAATAAACACCAGAATATTACCAGAGTAACACTGAACACAAGCTAGAGTCTAACTTAGAAGATAAACTCCCAAAATAAAACTCTTTGTTTAACTTCAGGATATTTCACTGAAGAAATTTGCTGTGTAGATTTGTTAGCATATCTAATTGTATTTAATTTTTCACCAGTCGGGGGCAGCCATCTTAAAACAAGCTAACCATTCCCATAACTAATGATGTCATGGGAATGTGTTTTCTCTAGATTTATATTAATCATGTTTGAATTATAGTTGTGTCTATTTTAAATACTTTTCCAAGTGAATCTTGCTCTTACATAGATGTCACCAGTAGATCTCATCATTTTGACAGTAGCTGTATAACTTAATGTTAATGGCTCATGTTTGGGCGCATTAGGCCTTGTTGGGCTGCATGTTTTGTTTATGGCACTATAGTGTTTACAGCCCGTGTATGAATTTTTTTACAGTGACTAGTTGCAGTAGGAAGGACAAAACATTGTTAAAGTAGCCCAGCAAAACTTAATGCACCAAAACATGAGTTATTAACACCCCAACTACTGTCAAAATAATGAACCTGTCAGAGATCTGCTGGTGACATCTACTGGGCAGAAACGGCTAGATTTACTTGAAAACTGTTTCAAATAGACACACAAGCGAAATACAAAAAAGATTAACATACACACAAGCAAACAGCAGAGACAAACTGTTCCCGGGACGTTCTTAGTTAGCTTGTTTTAAGATCGCTGCACCCTGCTGGCAAAAAAGTGAAATACAATCAGGTTTTCTACAGTGTCATATATTTTCTAAGGTGAAAAATCAAACAAACCACAGTCATATTGTTCATCTCCACTTTAAGGAAAGCGCTGTATTATTGACCTGTATTTTTTTGTTTTTGTTTAAGTTTTAATTCTTAAATCATATCTATTAATATTCAACATTTTTCTTCAACTCGTGTATATCCCCCTTAGCTCTGTTGTTACCCAAACACTATCAAAACACATGAGTGGGTCACACTGTAGCTGGCTGACATGTTCACATACACATGCATAAAGCATGTCCTGCTGTAATAATCACTAGAGATCCAAATATGGATTTAAATTGAACTAGTTCCTCAAAAGGCCCAGTTTCCTCTTGATCAAGTAACATTTGTCAAAATCTAGTCACCAGCTGTTTGTTTCTTTTCAGGAAATGAAAAGACGCTGGAGGGCCATCAGAGTTTTAATGGCACCCACCTTTGATCAACAAAGTTCACGTAAAAACTCATGCAAGATGTCTATGGAAAGCTCAGACTCTCGTGATTCGGTCGTTATAAACCATTTTAAGATCCAACAACCAGCAGTCAGAGACCACCACTAAACAAATGATTACAGTATAGATGTTACTCACCAATACAGCCTCAGAGTCCCACACAGAAACCCTCTGGTTCAGGGTCCAGTAAATCCAATCCAGCAAAGTATTTAGTCCACAAAGCATTAATATATCCAGAATACACATGATCGGTGGTTGCCTTGTTTGGAATTACGTGCCGTGTGTTCATAAATCTCCATAGATTGTCCCGTAAAAACAGGAGATATCCTGGCACAAAGCCGGCGCTGCCATAGTCTGAATCAAATAAGACCTAACATGTCTGACACCGTTTGATTGACACCTCACAACCAATATGATGTTCTAATTCCTGTCTCCAGCCTTTAGAAGCCACATTTACATCTGAAGCCAATCACAAGCTACGTTGGCGCTATTCTTTGTATAGCCAAAGAGATTTTGAACACAAGGATATGCAGCTTTCAGGGGCAGTTCTTCAGGCTTTGATTATTTGGCTGCATCAAGATAGTAACCGGGCACACTCCTCCCTTGCGCTGTGCGTATGGGCAGAAATGTGTTTGGATAGCAGAGTTTTATCATCAAGCTTTTTCAAACTTTATAATGCACATACGTGTTATTGCAAATAGTTTATAGCCATTTTCTTTGGAAATGCCTGGACATACCCTCAGAAAAACACGTGCAAAACATTTTTTTTTTTTTTATCAACTTTGAATTTGGACTAATCTAAGAGAGACCACAATCAGCCAATCAAACCTTTAATCATGATAAATAGGTTTAGCTGATGACAGTGTGATGAGGAAGTCTGACAGTACAGAATATTTGATGTCACATGATGATTGTACAATAGTTTTGCATTTGGAAAGAAACACAAGAAACCAGCTAGATTTTTTTTTGGATGTTATTTTAAGTAAAATCTTGAATA
Organism: Brachyistius frenatus; assembly: GCF_029030835.1. Taxonomy (NCBI): domain Eukaryota; kingdom Metazoa; phylum Chordata; class Actinopteri; family Embiotocidae; genus Brachyistius; species Brachyistius frenatus. The sequence continues at coordinate 216,920 of NW_027210893.1, forward strand.
TGAATCTTCAATGATAATCTGCTGTCCAACATGATGAGTATTTCTATGTCTCAGCAACACAAATGTTGAAGTTGAATGCTGCGCCACATTGTTTGGCAGAAGCAAATGTGGATGTTGTACAAAAGATGATGCTATGGTAGTTGGTTGTGTGTCAGGGGAGGAAATTTGTTCATTTAACAGTTTAACACATGAAGGAAACCCTGACTTGCTGCCATGTTGGCAGGCCAGTAAAATACAGTCTTACTGGGCGTCAGGTGAAAACGACTCATACAAAGAGATAAGCGTCATACGTGTTGAAGTCATGCATTTTCTTTTCATTTGTCTCTGGTATGAAAAGAATTCGAGATTGATCTGTAGACTTCTGCCACTTAAGAATAGTGACATAATCTGAATAACTGTTTTATTCACCTCCTAAAGACTCAGGAATTTCAACTCAACTAACTATCACCAGACTTTTGTTGTTAAACTAACAAAACTTGTTTTGTATAACCAACACAATTTGACCTCAAAAATCTTAAATTGAACCAACTTAATTTTAATTCAAAAAGTGCATTGATATTACATGGTCAACTTACTGAATTTATGATATACTAACTCTTTACTTTGTCTGCATTCTAATCAGAAATGTCAATTGTTACCTTAATTGTTTTAAATTTTTATTAACGCATTTCACTTCAGTTGGAACAGATAACAGCAATTTAAGTTTTATGATGAAACTTTATTTTAAAACGGGTTTTAACTTATGTCTAAATAAGTGAGAGCAATGTTTTTTACAATCTGCACGTAATAAGCTTTCTGCAATATATGGAAAAGAAAAGAAATTCAGCTGCAAGTAGCAGTGATTGGAGTTTGAGCAAGTTTCTAGCAGTTTAACAATTGTTTATTTTTTAAATTAACAAGTATTAGGGTTCAGGAGCTGCTTGGACCCAAAGGCAAGGCACATGGCTTGGAAAAAGCAAAATATTTTTTATGGTATTAAAGAGCAGGGCTCTAACAGAAAGCGAACCAAACTACGGCTGTTCAAGCACAAACAGATACAGATATACTTACAGAGAAACAGACTAAAATCCCTGAGGGAAACCGTCAGGAATCTGGTGCAGGTGAGCGAGGACCACGAGGGAAACAGGGATTGAACACAAACTGAAAACTGGGAGAATAGATTCTGAAAGAAGACTTTCAAAATAAAACGGGAAACAAAACAGAAAAGAAAAGAAGCTCGATCCATTTCAAAAGCAACTTCCAAAATAAGACAGGACTCCAAGGGAGATAAACCGAAAACAGATCAAATCACACAAAACCGTGACAACAAGAAGCACGTGAAAGTAAACCGCAGACACACGATAAACATTGGTGACGAGTTGGACTTGGCCGTCTGGGGAGTCGAACCATGAACCTTTGGAGCGTCAGATTGAAACACTGGCGAGACATGCAGTTTTCCAACTTTTAATAAGTTGAGAAACATCACGTGCAAACTGGCGTGCAGCATTATAAATGACAGGAAATTCCAAAGAATGTCAATTTTGGCATATTTTCTGTTCTTGAATGAAGTGTTGCCGTGGAAGTGTTCCCAGCTGTTAACAGATTGCTATGCTATGCGGCTAACTGTGTGATGTACAATTATTAGTGTTTGATATTGGTTGCCATGGTGCTCTTCTGTTGTGTTTATTGTGGGTTATTAATTGTTGTTTCGGAGTGCTTTACAGTTCGCACACGCGCACACATTCACACCAATGGGAGGTGCTCACCTGGAGTTCAGTGCCTTGCCCAAGGACTCCTCAGCATGTGAGCAGGAAGAACCACCAACCTTATGATTAGTGGGCTGCATGCTTTCCATCTCGCCTGCGTTGGGAGAACTTCTTAAAATCTGAATTTTGGATTTGTACATTCACTTGAACTCAAGGATGAAGTGACTGGATTCTGGTGGTCAAAGGTCAAAGGTCACTGTCAGGTCACATCCATCCTAATCTGGTCAACACAACATATCAACAAACCATCAAATTTACTTTTGTTATGACTGTAGTTTTCAACAACATGTCCAGGTGAACTGGTGAACAGGTTTGTGAGCGAGTCTCAGTCACACAGGAGTCCTCTGGTTTACTTCCAACTCTCTGACACTGAGAAGCTTCTTTTTAGAGCTTAAATGCTTCGAATTACTTTGAGACCAAACACTGAGGAGAGTTTCTGGTCTCAGTCTTTGGGTCTCATTTTTTTTAGGAATTTCTTCTAGTTACTGTTTAATATGGGATGGATACTAATTCTGAAGGTGCGAACAGGTCAGATTGTGACGTTCACTGAATGCATCAGTACTAACCTGATAACACAGGCTGCCCTTACTACACCTGAAAATGTATTTATGGCTGCTCTTTTCCAGTCTGTCATTTCTGAGAAGGAATGTGCTCACCATCATCAAATAATGTTTGATTATGTACATTTCCATATATAGCCATCAGCACATGTCATATTCACCGCTTTAGTACAAGTAGTGTTTCCATTGACTGTTCAGTGTTAGTCACTTCTACTTTAAAAGATCTGTGCAGAGCGTTACCCGTCACTAAACCCAGTTATTTTATTAAAGGAGAGAAACGGAGCAGCAGAGTGTGAATCTATCATGGAGGAAGTCTTTTCCCACTAATTTCAAGTAACATGATTCCCTTAAGCTTTACACGAGAGACAGTTATATTAGCACATAACAAAGCAGTGCTGTCCCTCTGGACTGAGCCGTGAGCTTCTTGGTCGTGTCTGGAGACGTCTTAGTGAAACTGGGACCTGAGTCCGACGCCATCTGTTTGCTCTGACTGATCCTATTTGAGAAGGGTTACTGAAGGTCATTGAAGGTTGCTGCAGTGTGCAGGGTTGAAATGCTCGGACACCTGCTGTGTTCCTAACGAGGCTTTGATCTCTGGATCACCTGATCACACTCGTTCTGCAGCGTAGTTCATGCAAGAGGAGGGAGAGCGACCTGAGCAGCCAGATCACTGGCAGAGAGGTGCCTCTGATATTTACCCTGACGATTTAGTAACTTCAAACAATGTAAAGTCGCTGCTTAATGTCTGTGTTTTGGAGGCTAAACGGTGTATTGCCTGTTCTTGGAAGAAGCAAACAACACGTGGAACCTCCCAGCGGCTGAAAGGGATGTTTGTTACTTTACAAAGAACAAAATGGAGAAGTTTTGAAAGATTTGGAATGTCTTTTAAAAATGTTTGGAACATAATGAGATCAAATACAACGTACGGACTGATGAACGAAGCTAAATCCTAAATACTTATAGGGCTCATTACATTTTATTTTCTAATTATCATTTAATTTTATTATTTTTGTAAATTTAATTTTATTGGTGTGTTACTTGCAGATGTTCAAACTGCGTATGTTTTATTGTCGTTGTTTATGTTTTTCCTCTTATTATAAAAGTTCAGAGATGTTTAAAAAAAAAAAAAAAAAAAAAAAAGGAGGGGCGACGTACTCTAATCACACGTTATAACCATCAACAGTTGGAGAGGAACTGTTGCATGTAACAGAGTTGTCTACAAAATAAATGACACGGTCATCAGTTACAGTAACTGAAGAAATATGCAATTAAATGACAGTAAAATGTTGATGATTACGAAGGGGAAAGTGTTGCCTCCGGTCTCCCGTCCGGTCTCAGTCCTGTTCTGTTTCTCCTCCTCACCAGGTCAGTGACGGACCCCAGAGATGGAAAGCGAGTCGCTCTCAAAAAGATGCCCAATGTCTTCCAAAACCTTGTTTCTTGCAAGAGGGTGTTCCGGGAGCTGAAGATGCTGTGCTTCTTCAAACATGAAAATGTAAGCACAGGACAATTTGAACATTTATCATCAAACACAAAGAATCCACTCGAGGAGGTGAAGGTGAGCTCGTCAGGGGCGTAAAGGATGAGGGTCATGTGACCGACAGGTGAACCAGAGCTGGTACTAGTGTGAGCAGTGCCACTGATTATTCTAACAGCAGCAGCATTAGCCTTGTTGGCATGGTTACTGAATTATAGACAGTGTTATGGAGTAACTCGTTACGTGTCGTTAAATTTCAAAATAAATGTAATTATAATCAATTACTGATAGATTATTAATTTGTTACATTACTGATTACATTTTAAACAGGGTGACTGTTAACCTGTAACCAAAACCAAGCTTCCCAACACCGATCGAACACTACAGATGTCTTCACCATCATTCAGAGATCATATGTATGTATGCAGCTCCATAAACCACCAGTAACCTGACATGTGTTTACCTGTCTCCTCAGGTGCTCTCTGCTCTAGACATACTACAACCTCCACACATCGACTACTTCGAAGAGATGTATCCTTTGACCGCTTCACGAGGTCCTGGACTCATGTTGTGCTCTGGGCTTTCACTTTGGGACCGTTTTTATCTCAATAATGAGAGATTATTTTTCAAATAAAAATCCCCCCAAAATCAGTGCTGTGTTCGAGAATCACTTTAGTAATGATAGTCAAAGAAATCCAGTGGTGCTTGAAGGTTTTTGAACCTTTTAAAATTTTCTAGATTTCTGCATCAATATGACTTAAAACATCATCATGTCCTGCAATTAGATGAAGAGGACTTCATTATTAAAGGGGCGTGAGCTTCACTGCATGTTTCTGATTCATGAGAACCTCAGAAAAAGAGTTGTTGATGCTCATCAGGCTGGAAAAGGTTTCAAATCAAACTCAGAAATAGTTTTGAATTTACAGTCAGACAGATTGTGTATAAAAGAGGAAATTCAAGCTTGTTTTTGCCAAGAGCACGGCGTGTGACAGGACTTTTTTTTTTTTTTTTTTTAATTATTAGTATTATTAGTGATGTGTTTTATTGACTGTGGAGGAAGTGCGGACTTTGTTCCAGCAGATCTAGACTGCAGCCTAATATGTAGGACCAAACTGTCATCATGTGACTGCTGCAGCTACAAACCACATCTATCCTCCAATCAGAGCACAGGATAAGATACTATTAGCTTGTTTTTGCTGTGTTTTAGTCTACTTGTACATATTTGTTTGTGTTTACACGGTAGTGATTTTTACCCATTAAAGGAGGACAGTAAACGCCAGCTGGAGGCTCCAAAGAAAACATGTAGTGACGGCACACTGGTCGTGTTACCGGACTGCAGTGGTCCCGTCTGGTCCCAAAGCAACACACTGCTTATCACAACATGACAATGAAGTCTTTTTGTACAATCCTGTTTCCGAAAACGTTGGAACGCTGTGTAAAACACAAATAAAAACAAAATTGCATTGATTTTCAAACCATGTAAACCCACATTTAATTGAAAATAGACAAAAGAAGAATATGAAGTGTTGAAACTAAGAAATTTTATCTTTTTATTAAAAATATAACATGATTGAGTATAAAAAGATGATTTCAGAGAGGCGGAGTCTTTCATCAGTGAAGATGGGGAGAGGTTCACCACTCTGAAAGACTGTGTTGGAAAATAGTTGAACAATCTAAGAATAATGTTCCTCAACGTAAAACTACAAAGAATTAGTGGATTTCATCGTCTACGGTTCTTAATATCACAACCTTTTTTTGAGATGTGTTGCTGCATCAAATTCAAAATAAGCAGATGTTTTTCATAAAACAATAGAATTTTTCCATTTCAACATTTGATATGTTGTTTTAGTCTATTTGCAATTAAATATGAGTTTATGTGATTTGCAGATCATTGCATTCTGTTTTTATTTCCATTTTACACAGCGTCCCAACGTTAACTGAAACAGGGTTGAATAATTCCAGTGTGCTCCCAAATATAAAACATAAAAAACATAATGACTGACAGGAAGTGGAGTAAACCTGCTTCTGACCGTGGTGTCGTTAGTAGAACCCAGTAGAACCGCAGCAGTGTTGAATCCTGCTGTCACAAAAATACAAGATACAGCGTTGAACCCAGCGGGTCTGTGTTCAGTGGTTCTGTTCTTGTATTTAAACCTTAATGTCCCATCGATCAGCTACGTGGTGACTGAACTGATGCAAAGTGACCTCCATAAGATCATCGTATCACCGCAGCCGCTGAGCTCCGACCACGCCAAAGTGTTTCTTTACCAGATCCTACGAGGTAAGATCGGCTCCTCCTCATTGTTCAACTTCAGTCCATCAGACCGTCCCTCCAATCAGCTGTGAACACAGCCTGAACGCACACACATACACCTCATGGAAACTTCCTATCTAAACCTGCCGTTATGAAAGCTAATTGCGGTTAATATATTTAATTGATTCAAATTCCTCCTTTTTTAAAACTATTTGTGTGAAGCATGCAGTCGTACATCATAATGTTCTGTGGATTAACTGTCAAACAGTTTTACAGACATCAAACCGACACCTTGCAGCCGTCATCAAACTCTCAGCCCGTTTGCATGACTCATGTGTGACCTTCTCTCCGGTTCCTCCACCAGGACTGAAATACCTGCACTCTGCTGGAATCCTGCACCGAGACATCAAACCTGGAAACCTGCTGGTGAACAGCAACTGTGTGCTCAAGGTGTGTGGTGGAGCCTCTCCGGTGTCGTCAAACACTAGAAGAGAAAGTGGCATTAAACTGGAGCAGAAGGCTTGAAATGTTTCAGTCCTTTTAACACTGAGGTTGTTTGTTCTGTTTCATTTGAATGGTTTTATTGCGATTTACAGCCAGCAGCACTTCAAATGATACCTTTACACTAATTGAATCGCCTATTTTAAGGAATGAATAATCACTGAACAGACAGATGACCTAAATGCATCGGTAGCTCCTGACTGGTCCGTTTCTAGCAGCACACAGCAGCTCTTTTTATTTAAGGAAAGACAAACGCTCCTCGTAAGAAAAAGCTCACAGATGTCAGAACAAATATATATATATATACATAAATATATATATATATATATATATATATATAAAATCCTATCAAATATATCATATATAAATAAATATATATATAAATATATTTTATATATATAAATATATATTTATATATATATATATATATATATGATAGGATTTTATATATTTATATTTATATATATATATATATATATATATATATATATATACATACAATGGTGTGAAAAAGTGTTTGTCCCCTTCCTAATTTTTTTTATTTTTTTGCATGTCTGTCACTTAAATGTTTCAGATCATCAAACAAATTTAAATATTAGTCAAAGATAACACAAGTAAACACAAAATGTAGTTTTTAAATGAAGGTTTTTATTATTAAGGGAGAAAAACAATCCAAACCCACATGGCCCTGTGTGAAAGAGTGTTTCCCCCTAAACCTAATAACTGGTTGGACCACCCTCACCAGCAACAACTGCAATCAAGCATTTGTGATAACTTGCAATGAGTCTTTTCCAGCTGTGGAGGAATGTTGGCCCACTCATCTTTACAGAGTTGTTGGAATTCAGCCACATTGGAGGGTTTTCCAGCACCAACCTCCTTTTTAAGGTCATGCCACAGATATATCTATATAGATATATAGACATATCTATATCTATATAGTGATAGATATATCTATATATCAAAAAAGATATGTAGATATAGATATATCTATATAGATATGTAGTTATCTACATATCTATATATCTATAGATATAGATATATAAAAGGGCAGAACCTAATGAAGAAATTTCAGTGACTGTTAAGCATTATGGGTATAAAAGCGTTTTATGGTAAATGATGATGACATCATAGAGAAACACAAAGGTACGAGGAGAGAGGAGAAAGAGCTCCACCTGACCTGTGAATGACGTCCTCCAGATCTGTGACTTCGGCCTGGCCCGAGTGGAGGAGTCCGACGAGTCGCGGCACATGACTCAGGAAGTGGTGACCCAGTACTACCGCGCTCCAGAGATCCTCATGGGCAGCCGCCACTACACCAACTCCATCGATATCTGGTCTGTGGGCTGCATCTTCGCCGAGCTGCTGGGACGACGCATCCTCTTCCAGGCGCAGAGTCCCATCCAGCAGGTAACTCAGAATAATACAAACTCAAAAACTAAAAAGAAAACAACCGTGTTATTTGCTTTGTGGTAGTTGGTTATTCGGTTTGGATATAATGGTACGTTGGGGACTACAGGAATCAGTATTTACAATCCGAGAAATTAAACTAAAAGTTCAAGTTACCAGACAGACCAATGGAACATGTTCAGGGTCAGGACTTTACAACTCAGACAAGTCCAGTCCAGTTCAAACAATCCAGCAGGCAGCAGACGTAGAGCAGGATGAGACCAGGAAGGTCTGAAGGTCTGAAGGTCTGAAGGACGGAAGGACGGAAGGTCGGAAGGACTGAAGGACTGAAGGTCGGAAGGACGGAAGGACTGAAGGTCGGAAGGTCTGAAGGACTGAAGGTCTGAAGGACGGAAGGACGGAAGGACTGAAGGTCTGAAGGTCTGAAGGACTGAAGGTCCGAAGGACGGAAGGACTGAAGGTCTGAAGGACTGAAGGTCCGAAGGTCTGAAGGACGGAAGGTCGGAAGTACTGAAGGACTGAAGGACGGAAGGTCGGAAGGACGGAAGGACTGAAGGTCGGAAGGTCTGAAGGACTGAAGGTCTGAAGGACGGAAGGACTGAAGGTCTGAAGGACTGAAGGTCTGAAGGTCTGAAGGACTGAAGGACTGAAGGTCTGAAGGACGGAAGGACTGAAGGTCTGAAGGACGGAAGGACTGAAGGTCTGAAGGACGGAAGGACTGAAGGACTGAAGGTCTGAAGGACGGAAGGACTGAAGGTCTGAAGGTCTGAAGGACTGAAGGACGGAAGGACTGAAGGTCTGAAGGACTGAAGGTCTGAAGGTCTGAAGGACTGAAGGTCTGAAGGACGGAAGGACTGAAGGTCTGAAGGACTGAAGGACGGAAGGTCGGAAGGACTGAAGGTCGGAAGGACTGAAGGTCTGAAGGACGGAAGGACTGAAGGTCTGAAGGTCTGAAGGTCTGAAGGACTGAAGGTCTGAAGGACGGAAGGTCGGAAGGACTGAAGGTCTGAAGGACGGAAGGACTGAAGATCTGAAGGTCTGAAGGACGGAAGGACTGAAGGTCTGAAGGTCTGAAGGTCTGAAGGACTGAAGGACTGAAGGCAGCGCAAGAGTCAGGACACTAAAAAACAAAACTAAAAAAGATTCTGCAGGAAAAACTCTGGAAAGATGAAACAGGATGCAACGAGAATACAGGAGAAAGGAAGCACTCCGACTTTCCGCACAGGTCAGGGGTCACAGGTCAGGGGTGACGGGGTCACAGGTCAGGGTCAATCAAACACAGGTGGGAAGACACAAGAGCAACAGACACGGAATACATTACAGAAATAAAACAGGAAATGAACGTGAAAACCTTTCAGGACTGTCTGTCATCCGTTTGTCATCCGTTTGTCATCTGTCTACTGTCTGTCATCCGTATGTCACCCGTCTGTCGTCCGTCCATTGTCTGTCATCCGTCTGTCCTCCGTTTGTCATCCGTCTACTGTCTGTCATCTGTCTGTCCTCTGTCTTCCGTCTGTCCTCTGTCTGTCATCCGTATGTCATCCGTCTGCCATCTGTCTGCTGTCGGTCATCCTTCTACTGTCTGTCATCCATCTACTGTCTGTCCTCTGTCTGTCCTCCTTCTACTGTCTGTCATCCATCTACTGTCTGTCCTCCGTCTGTCATCCGTTTGTCATCCGTCTACTGTCTGTCATCCGTCTGTCCTCTGTCTGTCATCCGTATGTCATCCGTCTACTGTCTGTCTTCCGTCTGTCCTCTGTCTGTCATCCGTATGTCATCCGTCTGCCATCTGTCTGCTGTCTGTCATCCATCTACTGTCTGTCCTCCGTCTGTCATCCGTCTACTGTCTGTCATCTGTATGTCATCCGTCTGCCATCTGTCTGCTGTCTGTCCTCCGTCTGTCATCCGTCTACTGTCTGTCATCCATCTACTGTCTGTCATCCATCTACTGTCTGTCCTCCGTCTGTCATCCGTCTACTGTCTGTCATCCGTCTGTCCTCTGTCTGTCATCCGTATGTCATCCTTCTACTGTCTGTCATCCATCTGTCCTCCGTCTGTCATCCATCTACTGTCTGTCTTCCGTCTGTCATCCATCTACTGTCTGTCATCCATCTACTGTCTGTCTTCCGTCTGTCCTCCGTCTGTCATCCATCTGTCATCCTTCTACTGTCTGTCATCCATCTACTGTCTGTCATCCATCTACTGTCTGTCCTCCGTCTGTCATCCATCTACTGTCTGTCATCCATCTACTGTCTGTCTTCCGTCTGTCATCCATCTACTGTCTGTCTTCTGTCTGTCATCCTTCTACTGTCTGTCTTCCGTCTGTCATCCTTCTACTGTCTGTCATCCATCTACTGTCTGTCCTCCGTCTGTCATCCATCTACTGTCTGTCCTCCGTCTGTCATCCATCTACTGTCTGTCTTCCGTCTGTCATCCTTCTACTGTCTGTCATCCGTCTACTGTCTGTCTTCCGTCTGTCATCCGTCTACTGTCTGTCTTCCGTCTGTCATCCATCTAATGTCTGTCTTCTGTCTGTCATCCATCTACTGTCTGTCATCCAACCTAATGTCTGTCATCCATCTACTGTCTGTCATCCTTCTACTGTCTGTCCTCCGTCTGTCATCCGTCTACTGTCTGTCTTCCGTCTGTCATCCATCTACTGTCTGTCCTCCGTCTGTCATCCATCTACTGTCTGTCCTCCGTCTGTCATCCGTCTACTGTCTGTCTTCCGTCTGTCATCCATCTACTGTCTGTCCTCCGTCTGTCCTCCGTCTGTCATCCATCTACTGTCTGTCATCCATCTACTGACTGTCCTTCATCTGTCATCCGTCTGTCATCCATCTACTGTCTGTCATCCATCTACTGACTGTCCTCCATCTGTCCTCCGTCTGTCATCCATCTACTGTCTGTCATCCGTCTGTCATCCGTCTACTGTCTGTCATCCGTCTATCATCCGTCTACTGTCTGTCATCCGTCTATCATCCGTCTACTGTCTGTCATCCTTCTACTGTCTGTCATCCGTCTGTCATCCGTCTGTCACCCGTCTGTCATCCATCTGTCATCCGTCTTTCATCTGTCTGTCACCCGTCTGTCACCCGTCTGTCATCCGTCTTTCATCCGTCTGTCACCCGTCTGTCATCCGTCTGTCATCCTTCTACTGTCTGTCCTCCGTCTATCATCCGTCTGCTGTCTGCCCTCCGTCTACTGTCTGTCATACATCTGTCATCCGTCTACTGTCTGTCATCTGTCTGTCATCCGTCTACTGTCTGTCCTCCGTCTATCATCCGTCTGCTGTCTGCCCTCCGTCTACTGTCTGTCATACATCTGTCATCCGTCTACTGTCTGTCATCTGTCTGTCATCCGTCTACTGTCTGTCATCTGTCTGCTGTCTGTCATCCGTCTACTGTCTGTCATCTGTCTGCTGTCTGTCATCCGTCTACTGTCTGTCATCCGTCTGCTGTCTGTCATCTGTCTGCTGTCTGTCATCTGTCTACTGTCTGTCATCTGTCTGCTGTCTGTCATCCGTCTGTCATCTGTCTACTGTCTGTCATCTGTCTGCTGTCTGTCATCTGTCTGCTGTCTGTCATCTGTCTACTGTCTGTCATCTGTCTGCTGTCTGTCATCCGTCTGTCATCTGTCTACTGTCTGTCATCTGTCTGCTGTCTGTCATCTGTGTGCTGTCTGTCATCTGTCTGTCATCCGTCTACTGTCTGTCATCTGTGTGCTGTCTGTCATCCGTCTACTGTCTGTCATCCGTCTGCTGTCTGTCATCTGTCTACTGTCTGTCATCCGTCTGCTGTCTGTCATCTGTCTGCTGTCTGTCATCTGTACTGTCTGTCATCTGTCTGCTGTCTGTCATCTGTCTACTGTCTGTCATCTGTCTGCTGTCTGTCATCTGTCTGCTGTCTGTCATCTGTCTGCTGTCTCATCCGTCTACTGTCTGTCATCCGTCTGCTGTCTGTCATCTGTCTGCTGTCTGTCATCTGTCTACTGTCTGTCATCTGTCTGCTGTCTGTCATCCGTCTACTATCTGTCATCTGTCTGCTGTCTGTCATCTGTCTGCTGTCTGTCATCCGTCTACTATCTGTCATCCGTCTGCTGTCTGTCATCCGTCTACTGTCTGTCATCTGTCTGCTGTCTGTCATCTGTCTGCTGTCTCATCCGTCTACTGTCTGTCATCCGTCTGCTGTCTGTCATCTGTCTGCTGTCTGTCATCTGTCTACTGTCTGTCATCTGTCTGCTGTCTGTCATCCGTCTACTATCTGTCATCTGTCTGCTGTCTGTCATCTGTCTGCTGTCTGTCATCCGTCTACTATCTGTCATCCGTCTGCTGTCTGTCATCCGTCTACTGTCTGTCATCCGTCTACTGTCTGTCATCCGTCTGCTGTCTGTCATCCGTCTACTGTCTGTCATCCGTCTGCTGTCTGTCATCCGTCTACTGTCTGTCATCCGTCTGCTGTCTGTCATCCGTCTACTGTCTGTCATCTGTCTGCTGTCTGTCATCCGTCTACTGTCTGTCATCTGTCTGCTGTCTGTCATCCGTCTACTGTCTGTCATCTGTCTGCTGTCTGTCATCCGTCTGTCATCCGTCTACTGTCTGTCATCTGTCTGCTGTCTGTCATCCGTCTACTGTCTGTCATCCGTCTACTGTCTGTCATCCATCTGTCATCCGTCTACTGTCTGTCATCCATCTGTCATCCGTCTACTGTCTGTCATCCGTCTGCTGTCTATCATCCGTCTACTGTCTGTCATCTGTCTGCTGTCTGTCATCTGTCTGTCATCCGTCTACTGTCTGTCATCTGTCTGCTGTCTGTCATCCGTCTGTCATCCGTCTACTGTCTGTCATCTGTCTGCTGTCTGTCATCCGTCTACTGTCTGTCATCCGTCTACTGTCTGTCATCCGTCTACTGTCTGTCATCCATCTGTCATCCGTCTACTGTCTGTCATCCGTCTACTGTCTGTCATCCATCTGTCATCCGTCTACTGTCTGTCATCCATCTGTCATCCGTCTACTGTCTGTCATCCGTCTGCTGTCTATCATCCGTCTACTGTCTGTCATCCGTCTGTCATCTGTCTGTCTGCAGCTGGATTTGATCACTGATCTGTTGGGGACTCCTTCGATGGAGGCGATGAGGACGGCGTGTGAAGGCGCTCGGACTCACATCCTCAGAGGACCTCACAAACAGGTGACCAAACCTTCTTCCAACTTTCTGAACAGATGGAGTCATGCTGATAAACTGAGTGACTTTTAAAAAAGAAGTTTTTATAAGTGTACACCTGGACCCTTAATGAGCCAGTTCAGTATATTTTGTTGCTCATTTAACAATTGAAAGTTGATTATTTAAGCCTGAGAAACATTAAATCCTTGTCTTCTTAAATTTCTCTCTTCTTTGCACTTTTAAGAAACACGAGCAGTGAAAAGATATTAGTTCACACACATGTTTAAATAAGATACCAGAAGCTGAAAGAGAGAAGCGGTTAATATTGTGTGTTTTGTGTGCAGCCATCCCTTCCTGTTCTCTACACACTGTCCAGCCAAGCGACCCATGAAGCAGTCCACCTCCTCTGCAGGATGCTGGTGTTTGATCCGGTGGGTCCTTCTGAAATAAATAGTCATGTTTGGTTAATGAATGAAACCCTGTGCAGTGGTAAAACTTCTGAGATCACTTCAAAACAATCCCAGTTTCATTTGACTTCAGATTTTACCACATTAATTTATGCAGACCAAAACAAGGAAAATAAACACTCTGAATTTTCATGCTTTCACCATCCTAAGAAAATGGAGGGGGCAGAGCCTATGTTTTTTTTTTTTTCCTCTTTTAAATATAACAAATTGTAATACAGTATATAAACAATGCAGACCATGAATACCATATCGTACAGAAAAACACCTGTTGATTTAGATAAACAAGTATGGTAATAAATAGTATTTTAAAAGTGCAGATAAAAGGATAGATACATATTTTCCATGAATATAAAATTATGATGAGAAAAAAAAAATGGGAAGAAAAAAACCTAACAACAACAACAAAAAAAACATTATTCCTCTTCCATAAGTTCATTATAGTTGGACAGACTTGTTTCTTTCCTCAGTGTTTATGAGTTTAGATTAGATTAGAGGTTTAAAATATGTCATTTCAATATTAAGAACAGAAAGGTGGAGCAGAAAGGTGAGAATAAAAACAAAGGTGGACTGGAAATGCATACAAAAACATTTATATTTAATTATTTAGTCAACATTGTGACTGTTTATTAGAACAAACACCAATTATCTCTGTTTCTCGGCTGAAAATTGTTTTTCTTTCGTTCGTGCTCTCAGAGGCTAAATTAAAACACAAAATGCTGCTGATGCTCTTTTTCTTTTTGAAATCATCTAACTTGTGGTTTGCAGTCGAAGAGGATTTCAGCCAAGGACGCCCTGGCCCACCCGTACCTGGACGAGGGTCGACTGCGCTACCACACCTGCATGTGCAACTGCTGCTACACCACGTCATCCGGCCGCGTTTACACCAGCGACTTCGAGCCCGTCACGAATCCCAAGTTTGACGACGGCTTTGAGAAGAACCTGAGCTCCGTGAGACAGGTCAAAGGTCAGTTCTGGTGGTCTTTCTGTTTTAACATTCAAAAAAAGAGCAAAAGCTGAACTTGATTATTACAAAAAATATGGTGCTGCTGAAGTACGTGTTGTGATCAAGAACACGACGTTATCATGTTTTCTTTTGGTATTTTGTTTCCACAGCCAGCTGATAATTTAATATAAGTGCATTATACAAAATAAATGGGCTGTCACTTAAAAAACACCGTGCTCGGTTCACAGTGTTTGCAGTGAAGTCCAAAGTGTTCCTTAAATTTCATTAACTGAAGTTCAGATACAAGAAAGTGACAGACTTGAGTTAGAAATGTAAAGACTGCTTCCACCTTTTCTTATAAAGAACAGGAAGTAGATGTTTACAATTTTTGATTAAATCAGTAATAAGTAGAAGAAAGCGAAAAATATCTTAATCTTCATTTTAACAAGAATTGGTTATTTTTTTTTTTACAACAGCTTCAGGTGAGAATAATCAGAGGGCTGGTGTGTGTTTTCCCTCAGAGATCATCCATCAGTTCATTTTGGAGCAGCAGAAGGGGAGTCGAGTGCCACTTTGCATCAACCCTCAGTCGGCTGCTTTCAAGAGCTTCATCAGGTAGGAGCTGCTTTAAAACACATCCGTCCCAACCTCACTACTACAGGATGTGTACAGGTGTTTAGATGATCTTTTGCCACCAGTCTTTGAACATATTCAGCTACAGTACATCACCAACACATGTTTCAGTCAAAGTATGAAATCTGAACATGTAGAATCATAACAGAGTATTTCACAGCAGATATTTGGACTTCGCAAAGCTTTTCAAATCAAACCCATCGTTTCCATGAAGTATTCCAGTACAGCATGACGAAAGACTGCAGATAAAAGTGGACAAAGCTTCCAGGTCTGAAAAGTGAACGCTTTAAGCTGCAATACCATCAAGGGCCACTAGGGGCTGGCTTCAAGAGGGCTTCAGCTCCATAGGCTCACATTGAACTTGTTTCATTAAAGTCATGAATCAGTCCCTCCAGGAAATCACGATCTTGCGATCGCAATAATTGACGCAGATTCAAGAAAACTCTACATAAACAATTGCAGCAATTCTTCTGCAAGAAACGTCGTACTATTAACATCATAAAGTAAATCTTCTCAAACAAAACTCACTTTAGTAATAAAAATAACTCTGCTCCTGTTTTCATCTCCAAATAAAACTGTTCACCGGAGGAACAGGAACAAGAGGAGAAACAGGAAGTGACGGAGTTCGTAGGAAATGTGTTCTTCACATTAAAATGATGTGATTAAATGTTTGTGATCAGAGGAAGTGATTCCATATTACTGGATGTTAAATGAGTTTTCTCCACACGTCCAGTTGTCAGAGACGTCTCTTTGTTTGTTTCATCCAGCAGGTCTATGTGTTGAATGAACATGAATTAAACAGCATCTAAAGCTCTTATTTTGAAAGGCTGATGTAGTCCTTGTTTCTATATTCCAGTCACAGACGGTCTGTTCTGGAAACATACGCACCTTTTAGGACCTTTTAGCAGCTTTTAGGAGCTTTTAGGACCTTTTATCTCCACGGTTCTCTAAGTTCAATAAATACATAAAAAAGATTAGAACTAAAATATTTCTGTGATGTGCAGCATGATTATTATCACAGGAAGTGATTACACATTTATTCCTTCATCAGGTAGTGTTTAAAAAAAAAAAGTTCTTTCTGAACTTGCAACTTTTTCTGATTCCTGGAATGTTACGTGAAAAACTAATTTAAAACTCCACACATTACGTCAACATTTTGGAGAAAATCCGCCACAAAATCAAAATTTTTTGATGACAACAATAAAAAAAACCAACTGAAATCCTGGAGGTACTGACTGTCCTGTTTCTCCAAAGTTATTTTGGTTTCATCCTCTAAAGTCGCTCCTTTTTATTTGTTTTCTGAAGTCCATCTGAAAATAATCCCTCATTATTTAGATATTAGGCTTAAAAAAAACAACTGTTTTTGGGGGCTTTGTTTGATTGACAGGTATGTTTTACATTCAGATTTCCACTGTTATGGACTCAAATGCACAAAACCCAGAACACGAGTAACGGAAAGAATAATCTTTAAATGATGAAGAGCAAAAACAAAAGCAAAGCTCACAGATGATGGGGAGAAAACTGGCTGGATGATCATAGAAACATCTGGCAGGTGAGGAGATGATTGAACACAAGTGAAGACAATCAGACACAGGTGGGAAGATGAGAGGACAGGAAGTGAAGACAGCAGACGGTGAGTTGTCAAAATAAAAGAGGAAGTGAACATGAAAGACTTTAAGGACCAAATGATGAGGAAGAGACTAAAACAGATATGAAGAAACTGATACGACAAAAAGACATCACAAAATGGTACGTGGTGTCCTCAGGTTTCCAATCAGATCAGTCAGATCCAATGCTGGCTCCGCCCCCAGCTTGTCCAAATATGGTCACTTCCTGCTCCAAAATAAAAAGATGGCGATGGACAAAATGCTAAATTCGAAGTCTGCCGTGAACAAGGTTTATTCTAATATTGTATCTTGTCTAATTTCACTGGTCTTTCAATTCCAGTATTTTCTAAAAAGATATTTGGAAATACGAAAATAAGCTTCATCCTTTATACATCATATCTTTTGAACACTAGTGTAATATTATTTACTTAGATATGAAAGTTGTTGAGCTGCTCTCTAACCTGACGTTGGTCTGAACAGCTCGACGGTGGCTCAGCCCTCCGAGATGCCTCCGTCTCCGCTGGTGTGGGAGTAGCTGCCTGTCCTCGTCTCTCCCAACTGACCAGCTTTAAACTGGGAACAAGAGGAGTGTCTCCACATCTTCTGTCACCTGCGTAGCATTTCACTGAAGAGCAGGACTGCTGTGTTTCTCATGAAATATGGAACAAATGAAGAGAAACCCACTGATATGAGGGTTTGGTATGCAAACAAATGAGACTAATGTTCTGTAGACCAAATGAAAAGGTTTGAAACAAACCCATCTGTTCACTTCCAGCTAGATTTAGTTCAGTTCAGTTTGGTTCATATCGAGCTGAATCACAACACGAGTCGTCTCAGGGTACCTAACATAGGAAAAGTGTGGGGGGGGGGAGAGGGGAGGAGAGGAGAGGAGAGGAGAGGAGAGGAGAGGAGAGGAGAGGAGAGGAGAGGAGAGGAGAGGAGAGGAGAGGAGAGGAGAGGAGAGGAGAGAGAGGAGAGGAGAGGAGAGGAGAGGGGAGGGGAGGGGAGGAGAGGAGAGGAGAGGAGAGGAGAGGAGAGGAGAGGAGAGGAGAGGAGAGGATGAATCTGATACTCTTGAGTTCCATCTATGACTGAGTTTGGTCATTCAGGAGAAGGATGTTCAATTCAGCTCCTGATTTAAGAGGATTCGTGAAAAGAAGTAGAAATATAACGATAATCCTGCTAGAAGCTGTCAGAACTGTTGTCACACATCCTGTTTCAGAGCGTGCTGCTAATTCTCACAATATATCGAGGTCCTGGAGACTCGCTTTGTTGACATCCTGGTCAACATGAACTCTTCGTTGCCCTGGAGGCCGAGGCGATGCCATCCATCGTAACTCCACGCTTACATTCTGTGGTGTTTACAGACAAACACCTTCAGGTGTGTCTGAACTCAGTCCGTTTTCTGCATAGCAGCCGACATCCAGCAGTGTTTCCTCGTGTTATAGCAGGTATAGGGGGGAAAGTACTGGTCCTAGTTAGGGGTGGAACGGTCCAAGTGAAAAGTCCCTCTGATCCGGTCCGCTGGTCCGCCAGGCCAGGTCTGTATGGTTCGGTCCGTTTAACGTAGGCAGTGAAAGAACAGAGAAAGTTCCCAATTTAGAAGTGATGCTGCCAGCCGGTTCCCTGAAACGCCGAGTGGACCAGATAAAGCCCGGTTAGAGAACCAGGACTGAAGCAGTGGGTGTGTAGGTTGTTAAAGATGTGCAGTGGCTGAGGATGCAGGATTTCAGCATGTGATAAAAGCACCTCTTTCCACTCCTGCCGACACTTCAGCACCACGAAACCTTGATATATTTTCCAAACCGTACATTTTGTGGACCTTTCCATCCCGAGTCCAGAACCCAGTCCAGAACCCAGTCCAGAACCCTGTGGAACTCCAGGATGTGAACAAACTGATAAATCTGAGTTAAAGCAGTTTATGCTGTTCCTTTTATAGAAGTAAAGAGAGTCTATTGTCTGGGGCAATATGAAGATAATATAACATTATTATACTAATATATTTATGATATAATGTAATATAATATTTTCAAATAGTCACACAGTTGACTTGTGACATCTTTTACAAGGCTAGGATTTAACACTTACTGTACTGGATAATGAAGTACGTTTGTGTCACTAAATATATTAATACAAATTAAAAAAATATATATTTTCAAATTTTTCCCAACACAAACTAATTAATTACCCATAAAATCGGGCTCCTCTGCATTATTAATTGTTAAGGCCACCTGCACCTCTTTAAATTGGTTTCTTATTCAGACAGTTGATTGTAATATTGTTGGTAGCTCCACATATATCATGAGAACATGCTGTCTTGCACATTTTAACCTTTTGAAAATGAGTTATTACAAGCATGCTCCTCCCGCCCCCCACCCCCATGCATATTTGATTTGTACTCATATAACTCTTAATTTGCCAAAGATCAGGAGCCTCGTGTATAAATGATGCATGAACATTAAGATTGTGCGCAAATTTGCAAGGCAAGCAATTTTATGATATCATCCTGTCCGCACAATTTCTATATAAATTATGCTGAGTCATGTGTCAGACCATATTTTAAAACAACAGACTACTATAGTTCATATGATGATGTCCAGAGAAGAAGCTACTTCGACCTGGAGGAGCAGAATAATCTGTCAGCTTCTTTTATAGTTCTTCTGCCCACTAGAAGTCCGAAAGGACTCGGCTTCGGAAGAACCACCTGTATGAGCAGGATATTCACGTCCTGCATCACGTGCAGGATTACTTTTGACTTGAGTTAATTGTGTGCTGTGTCAGCATTATTACAGCAGTCACGTCCTCTTCAGCTCTCACCTATCGATCATCTTGTCACTGTCTCCTTCTTGAATGTATTTTTCTGTCTTTATTATGCAAAAAAAATGTTTTGAGAGCAAATGTCTCGCACTGCAATCAAAAATCAACTTTGTATAAAATGATTTGCATTGCAAACAAATTTTTCTCTCAGGTTTGTATTTGCTCCTACAGCGTACGTCCCGCCAAACACATCCGACTCCACTCGGAGGTTTTTGATTTGCAGCCAGAAGTCAAGTTTTATAAGCAAAATTCTTAATTCTGTGACCAAAACTGTGCGAGCCAATTGGTTTGCAATGCAAATATTTTTTATTCTCTGTTCATGTATTTTTACTTACAAATGTAATTTTTGATTGCAGTGCAAGAAATTTGCTTTAAAACTTGTTTTTTGATGGTATAATAAAGACACAAAAATACCTTCATATAAAGCACCTTTAGTCAGTCTGCAAAGCTACAGTCATTTACTCATCAGCTCATAACAGCTTACAGGGCAAGATATGATGCAGGTGAATAAAATGAATTAGATTTCATTAAAATGGCTGCTTTAGACTTTCAAACTACTCCAAAGTCAAAAGAGATGCACAAATGTT
Source organism: Brachyistius frenatus (assembly GCF_029030835.1). Classification (NCBI taxonomy): domain Eukaryota; kingdom Metazoa; phylum Chordata; class Actinopteri; family Embiotocidae; genus Brachyistius; species Brachyistius frenatus. The sequence continues at coordinate 237,077 of NW_027210893.1, forward strand.
CAAATGTAAAAAATATTAAAAGTCGTGTGCAAAAATTGAATTAATGTTAAGATATAAGTAAACTTTTACACGTAGTTTATGGAAATAAATGTATGATTCCAGATCTGCTATTTGCACATGATCTCGGTGCTGAATGTGCGTGTGTTCATACATGAGGCCCCACAGCAGTGATGAGGTGAACGGGTCAGACATCCTCACTGTGCTCAGTACAGGACGAGCCTTTTGTACTGAATGGAAATAGAATCTGCTCACTGGGTTTGTAGAAGAGAACGAAGGTTTCGTTGGTCTTGAAGGTTAAAATGCTCGTTTGAAGTTAAAGTTGAACTTTTTAAAAACAGGAAGTAAGTTCCAGAAGGGATGAGATTAAAAACTCTTCTTACTTTGTGCCCGCTGTCCAAACGAGACGCCCGACTGCGATCTCAGAGATCAGTGAGCGTAGTGATGAACCCTCCTCTGATGAAGGAGTGTGTTGCCTACTTGTGTGCCTGCTGAAGTTCCTGCGTGGACGCTATAGAAACTCTTCACACTCATCCAAACTGAGCACATTTGACCCCAAAGAGAACGACGAGAAAGATTTCTGAAGAAACTGAGCTGAAATCTGTCCGCTGTTCCTCTGCTGGACTCGTCCTCTGTACAGATGATGTCTTCTACGCTCTTCTTAGTTATTCACAATCTGGGTGTGATCTTTGTAGAGTTCACCCTACTTCCTGCTGCAGAGGACCACCGCTGCCTGTCGTCCTCCTGCACACAAACCTCACCGATCATCTGAAGCACTTATTCAGCATCAACGTAAAAGAAACGGTTCTGGTTGTTTCTCAGACTCTGATGGAAACCAGAAGATTCAGTCTCACTGCAGCACGTTCTGCTGCTTCCACCTTTCAGTGCTGTCGTTAAACTTGGAACTAAAACATTCAGGAAATAAATATGTTCATGGTAACACAGTAGTCCAGTTTATCTACTTTTATATTTAAACATGATAATAAAAATTGGACCTGGTCTAATCTGTGAAGAAGATGGAGAAGTTCTAATGAGGAAAGAAATTTCAATGCTTCTGCAGAAAGTTCAATCTAAATGACGCTTAGCAGAATCGATATAATCTGATAAACAGATTTTATTAGACTAGTTATGATGTTCAAACCATAAACTATATAAAAGTGGACGTAGCCGTGAGCTGCAATACCAGCGAGTGCCACTAGAGGTCGGCTCCAAAAAGCCTCCGGCTCCATAGACTCCCATTCAACTTCTCTCATCAAATCCAAAGTGAATAAAATGTGTCCATCAGTTATCTCGGTGTTGTTAGCTAAAGTCACTCCTTCTTCTTAGTTTTCTGGAGGTCCATCTGAAAATAATCCCTCATTCATTAGAAAAGAAGATTCAAGAAGACCTGTTTTTGGGGGCGTGTCTGTTTGATTGACAGGCCTGTGGTGCAGTCAGGTTACAGCTATCGGTGGGCGGGACGTAGTATTGTCAGGTTTCCGATCAGATCGGTCAGATCCACCGCTGGCTCCTCCCCCAGCTTTCTCCATGTTTCCTCTGAAGTGACCGTTTTGGTTCCTTCTGAAGCTGCAGCTGTTTGTTTGGTGATCTCGTGACTAACATGACGAACACACTACGAGGGTCCGATCCAGATTGTGAAGAACCACGGAGTAGAAGAAGGTAGTTCTGGTAGCTCACTGCAGGAAAGACGTCATAGGACTACGAGCACAAATGACATCAAGTTAGGATCAAAATATTGAAACAAACGAAGGTACAGAAGCAGTTAAACCAGCAATATCATTGTGTGAGCGTGTTCATTCTCTGTTCTGTCTACTTGCATATTTCACCGTACTACAGACCAACTCTTCACCATGGAGGGGAAACAAGTAGCATTTGAATGACATGTAAGTGATGGCATTGTCTCATCTTTATGGGTGTTTAACATGGTAGTGCAGTGCAGACGGGTGCCCTGCTCCTCCTCATACATGTACACTGTCTCCAGAAAAGAAAGAGCTTTGAAGTAAATTATTTAATATATTTTTTAGACTTGTTTTCTATTTGTCTTCTTGTGTCCTCTGGCATGCATTGTCCTCCCTATGATCATGTATATATGTGAAATAAAGAAGCAGATCTACACACCGACCTAAAACAACAACACCACTGTATAGAAATTGTATTTGCCTGCACATTTTGAAGGCTGTGAAGGTGATCTTATTTTTAAAACTTGCCTACAAATGTATATATTTTCTTGATTTCTACCCTGCAGTGAGGACGTGTCGCCCTGCAACGGCTGACATAGTACACGTCATAGTTGTAGATATATCTGAGTAGAAGCCTTTCTTTGTTATTGTTGTTAATGACGTCACCACAGCGACACTGTGTGAATATGTATATAAAGGGTTCACCGTATTCGTCTCTACCTCTTGAGCTCAATAACTTGGCTTTGTTTACCTCCACACATTTCTGACTTCATGTGGGGATGAATTATAAACACTTGAATGTTCATTCGAGCTTTTGTACTGATTAGTCAAATATACTACCCCCCCACCCCCGCCCCTCCCGCAACCCGCCCCTCCCCCACAGTACTTTCCTCTCTGATCCAAGTGCACCGCATCCACCTGAGGTTTTCATTGTATCCTGTTTGTATTACAAAGCCCAACGATAGCCAAGGGTTACCTGACTGTTAGTCGATTTTCACTCTTTGATAGGATGAGACCTGATGTGGGGGGTGGGGGTGGGGGGAGTCACTGTTTCCACCACAGTGCTGCGTTCAAAGTTCAGCATCGAGATATCCATTTGAAGATGAGTTTTAAAGCTTCACCTAACAAACAGTCTGTTGACTTGTGTTATTTTCTGGCTGTGTTTTATTTGAACATTGTACTATATTTATTCTAAATTTAATCAAACCACAAACCAGTATTGAATCTGCTTGTTGAATCTCAAGCCGCTCATGAACCATGTTGAATTGAGTTGAAGTTTGAAGTACTCGCCACGTTATGTCCCCACAAACATCCCCGTTTGGTCTCCGTTCAGCCCGTATCACCACAACATGACGCAAACTTCATGTACACATCGATGTGCTCGTCGTTGTTTAACAGCCGCCATCACACTCTTCCGCTTTTCCTTCCATATTTGTGCTCATGTTGTTTTCATCTCTGTCGCTCTGCTCTTTTGTAGGAGAATTAAACCGTGTTTGCTTGTGAAGTTTGTTCAGTGCATGTTGTTACCATGGTTATTGTTCATTTTGGCCTGTAACTACAATAATAACATCACGTAGGAGGGCCGACGTCCACCACCCGTCTATGCCATGGATGCCATGGTGACTGCTTGCTGTATTAAGTTGTAATTCATTTCAACATGTTCGTAAATATCCCAGAGAATTATTGACTTTTCAAGGTTTATAAGTGTTTTTTATATTTAGATGTCGAATCAGACTACAGAATATGTCAATATAAAAAGTTCTCCTTTCTTCTTGCTCAGGAAATATTCATCCCTGTGAGGTGCAGCACATTTTAAATGACACGGCTTGACGTGATCTTTCCAACGATGATCGCTGCTTGTCTGTGCAACAACAAAAAAAATGTTTAAGTTACCTCCAATTTAATCATACAAGTAGTTCCAACCATCCAGCAGGTCTGCGTCCATCTCCACACCCACTAGTCTCACTTCAATTACTTTTCATTGCATAGATATGGAACAGTCATCAAAAGAAAGAGTGGAAATAGAGCTTTGTAATAACGATATTCACATAGTAATGTACCAAAGTCAATATATAACAAGCGCAGATGAAACATCTGCTAAATAATTTCTTCATAGATTTTTAATCTTGAGTCAGTCGCTTCACAACAGGTTTCATATCAAAATAAAGAGAACTTCCCCTTTCTGATGACACTGGTTGCTTCTCGTTGTCGAGTAACCTACTTTTGAAATCACGGCTTATTTCTGAATTTTCCTTAACATAAGGTTCACATTACATCCCTCCGTTTATGAATTATCATGTAGTTATGTTGCTACTTTTAGCAAAGCTTTATTTCACCTGTTTTCACAGTAAATAAAACCTGATAAGTTGGAACCAGACAGTCCTGATTCCCAATAAGCTGCACAGACTGCAGAAGCCTGTTGACTGGTGTGTTCAACAGGTATTTGCGCCCCCTGGATGTTGTAACGAGGCTACTGCGTGTATGTTGAGTGATGAAGCTCTGTATGTTTTTTCACACTGGTGAATGTGTTTCCTCATCGGACTACATTTGATTTAATTTCACAAAGTTTCAGTGCATTGAGCTCCCTGACATTGTAATATTGCCCAAAATATGAAATCCCTGATATTACTCTGGTTCTATGAGTACATGAATATATTTACTATTGGTTTACCCAGATGAGGCTCACAGTTCAACATCGGTCATGTAGCTATAGTTTTAAGATAATGTTATTTATTGTATTTTATCCCTTAACAAATAAACAAGGACTATTCTGACAAAAGGACATTATAGAAAGGAGACCTGCTGCGGCTGTCTGCTGGAAACTGAATGGGAATTTTCTCAGGAATGAACACAACTCGTGGTGGTAAACACGGTCCCTCTCCCTCCTCGTCCTCCACCAACTCTTGTGTAGATATACTAGTTTCCAACTTGTTTTATTTTTCGTTGGAATTAAGTACTTGAATCAAATGATGCTCATTTTTGAAAATTGTAGAGTATTAACTGACAAACTTTGTGAGACTAACCAGAACTCAGCAACTACTAGACTATTTGAATACATATAATTTCCTGTCCTTAACAATGTTTGTATATTTGATGTTTTAATCAGATGCATTGTAATTTGAATAAAACTTGCATTATATATAGTACATAGCTATATCTATTAAACTCTGCATTCAAGTACTGTAAATCAAAATCAATGACTAGGTATCTAGTTCACACTTGTCATTTTGGAAAGTGTGAGGTTTACCTGAAAGGTTCCATCTGGAAAATAATGATGAAAGCATTAAATGTGATATTTAAAGAATGCCTCACCTTGTTGTTCATCCTCATTTCTCATAATGCATAAGACAACACTTCATTAAGCTTTGTTCGTTATGAAATACTAAAAGGCCTGAAGATGAATGATATTATCTTTTTTTGATTTAGGCTCAATGCTTTTCAATCTCAACACGACACAAGCTGAACCTACATTTTTATATGTAATCTTGAACATTTTGTTTCAACTTAACTTTTTATAGTTCGGGCTTCGCCCCATCTGGAGGCTGTTTTGTGTTTGGTTCATTGATTATGTTGTACAGAAAAGTTGGGACGCTGTGTAAAATGTAAATAAGAATAGAATGTGATGATTTGCAAATCACATAAATCCATATTTAATTGCAAATAGACCAAAGACAACATAAAATGTTGAAACTGAAAGATTTTATAGTCTTATATGTGCTTATTTTGAATCTGATGTCAGCAACAGGTCTCTATAAAGTTGTTCCAGGATCATGTTCACCACTGAGCTGCATCAACTCTTCTTTTAACAACACTCTGGAAACGTTGGGGAACTGAGGAGACCAGTTTCTGGAGTTTAGAAAGTGAAATGTGGTCCCATTCTGGCCTGATAGAGGATTTCAGCTGCTCAACAGTTCAGCCTTGTCCCTTGTGTTCAGAGATTTCTCCAGATTCTCTGAATCTTTTCATGATATTATGAACCGTAGACGATGAAATCCACTAATTCTTTGTAGTTTTACGTTGAGGAACATTATTCTTAGATTGTTGAACTATTTTCCAACACAGTCTTTCACAGAGTGGTGAACCTCTCCCCATCTTCACTGCTGAAAGACTCCGCCTCTCTGAAATCATCTTTTTTTATACCCAATCATGTTACTAATCTGTTGCCATGGTAACCTGATTAGTTGTAGATGTTCCACCAGGTGTTGTTTTTTGAACATTACACAGCTTTTCCAGTCTTTTGTTGACCCTGTCACAACGCTTTTGAGACATGTTGCTGACATCAAATTCAAAATAAACATATATTCCTCATGAAAAAAACCCAACATTTCTCAGTTTCAACATTTCATATGTTGTCTTTGGTCTATTTTCAATTAAATATGGGTTTACATAATTTGCAAATCATCACATTCTGCTTTTATTTACATTTTGCACAGCATGACAACTTTTTTGGAAACAGAGTTGCATGATCTACAAGGCTGCTTGGTCCCGGATCATTGCTGCTTGCGGCTTTATTTAGAGGTGCAGGCAGCAATCGTGCAGAAACCCTATAGTTTTTGTTCCGGTTATAATCATGTGACCCGTGTAGCGTGTACAGTTGACGGACTCAAATGCACAACTCTCTGACAGGCAGTTAAGATTAATGAACTTTGCTAACAAAATCAAAGCGACCACAAAGGAATGAAAAGGGAAATACAAAACTCTGAATCACAGGTACGTTACAAAAGTCCCCAAAAAAACAGTCAGTCCACACGAGGCAAAAATGAAGACAAGGTGCAGGCAAAACAAAGCCAGGAGGAGAAACACACTGAAAATCACCGCTGGAACGAAGAGCTGTTAACTACGACAACCTGGCAAAGACAAAGAGGAAAGACAGAGATATATATATCTACATATATATATATATATATATATATATATATATATATATATATATACACACACACACACACACAAGGGACAGGAAGTGAAGGTGTCAGAAACGAGAGGAGAGGTGAGTTTATCAAAATAAAACAGGAAACAAAACTGAAAAATGAATGAACACAGACGTGACACCATGTTGTCTTTCTTGTTACTATCAGGCCACTGAAAGGTGCGAAGGCCTGATTGTTTCTCTCAAATAACCTGTATGTTTGAGGGTTTAAAAGTCCTCAAAAACTCATGAAACTTGCCCCTCCCCCAATACACACAAACACACACACACACACACACATACATGCACATGCACACACACGCACTCTCACACACACACACACACACACACACACACACACACACACACACACACACCCTTGTTGACTGGCACACAGTACAAAAATTTATATGTTGAAAAAAATGGTTCAGAGTTTATTGCAAAAATATTCAATATGAATTTTTACATCCAGACGTCACAGTGTACCAAATTACAAAACATTAATCTTTCAAAATACGTCGATGTTCGGCCTCTGTAAATGGAGTTAAATAATTTCAAGACACTTACTAGGTTATATCATACAATGTATTACACATTAATTACATTAAATACAAGGGCCAGGTCCCTAAAAGAAACAACTGAATCAAAATGTACAGCTGACTATCACAATGTTGAAGAGGCCTCTTATTAAAGAGGTGGAGGACTTGTTCATACTAAAATGAAGATGGCAACACAGTAATTATTCTGCTATACATTTATGATAATAATCTGATGGACAAACAATAACTTCAATCTTCAATCAACCCCCGTCTGTTGTGAAATCTGTTAAACCAGAGTTCCTCCTCCTTCTTTGTCACCTGATGGATTCGATCACCTGTGTTCTGCTTTATTCCATCACAAGAAGGCCTCACTTGTTCTCTCTGACAGCTGTAAAACACAAAACACACGGTGATGAAGTCACAGCAACATGTTCTCCTCTGGTGAGGCAGCGAGCACGTCCACAGTTATCAGCACATACGGGTTCTTTTACATCCTGCATGTTTACTGTCTCCCAAATTTCATACAATGTGTTTACTTTTTCATGAGTTTTTCATACAATTCAATTTAACTGTCATGAAACAAAAAATCCAGGTACGCAGCTTAAAAAAAACAGTTACTGGTCTGTGTTGCAGTACAACACACATGACACAATAAAACACAAGAGTGCAGGGCAACAGTAAACAAATGCAGAATGGTGTTGTATATTGAGGTAGTATAGTGACTCATAAACTTATAGGATGTAATAATATAATGAGGATAATGTTTGATAATTAGAGGTTTCAGCTATGGGACACAAACTTGACTTCAAAACTGGTTCCTGAACAACACTTTGTTTAATACTATTTAATAAAATTCATTTTTATAAATACTAAATTACATCACATATTAAAGTACAAATCTTTAGTTTTCATGCACTTTAGAGGGGGAGAGTGTAATACAGGTTATTTTCTATAGGTACAATTTACAAATGTCCCCTCGGTGCCTCACATGCAGACTAACAGTCGATCCTACGATCTACCAGCGTCCCCTAAACACTGCACATGCAAGTCAGTGCTGGATGCTTCAATTTACCACTGTTCCCTGAACACCTCACAGCTAATGAATTTTTTTTATTTTTATTTTTATTTTACTTGAAATAAAACAGATAAATTTGCCTTTAACAAAATTTGAGTATTTGTGTTAGTTTATTCTAAAGTAAAAACTTTACTTAGATGTAATTATAAATATGTTTTTCCAAAGTGAAAAAATTGAGTTCTAACAAAGTGAAAAATGGTGTATGGTCTTTCCTAAATCAGCCTTTTACTTTGTGTATAAGTACATTTTTTTGTCTTGGGTTTTCCCAAATCATAAATATAGTTTGAGAATAACAAAAAACTTTAGCTGTAACAAATTAGAGTAATTTTTTTAAGTTGGTCCAAAGTATCATTTTTTTGTGTAGCAAGAGAGAGAGCGAAATAGAGAAGATACAGTTTATGAAAAAGGGTGAAATAAGGCATCTTTTTTTTAAATTTTTATTTATTTATTTGTATAGCACATTTTAAAACACAACAAAGGTTGCTCAAAGTGCTGCACATAAACAAACAGTCATACATTTCAGAAGACTGGAAAAATAAGTAATGTTAAAATCAAGACAAACTAACACAAATCACACAAAAGTGCCAAGTTAAGATCAAAGTGGATAGGCCAGTGAAAATAAATAGGTTTTTAAACGGCTTTTAAACTTTGGTAAGGTGGATGACAACCTACTGTGAAGAGGAAGGTTGTTCCAGAGTTTAGGAGCAGCAACAGAAAAGGACCAGTCGGCCCGGGTCGTCATTTTTGTTCTAAGAACAACTAAAAGCTGTTGTTCCAGAGACCTGAGTGAGCGCGGTGGGGAATCGGCTGCAGCAGGTCGGACAGATAGACTGGGGCGGATCATGAACTCTGTACTGGACTGGTAGCCAATGAAGGGATTTTAAGATGGGTGAAATGTGTTCACGCCTGTGTGTGCCAGTTAAACATCTGGCTGCAGAGTTCTGCAACAACTGAAGGCGTGATTAAAGATTTTTGCTGATTCCAGCATACAAAGAATTACAACAGTCCAATCTAGAGGAGATAAAAGCATGAATAACTTTCTCCAGGTCTTTGGTGGAGAGAAAGGATTTGACCTTAGCTGAAAGAACCCAACTTTGTTAACGGACTTAACTTAGAGACCCAAAGTCAAATTTGGATGTCAAATTTACTTCACCAAGTTGAAACAGATTGATTTAATCTACGTTCAGCATATGTTGGCTAAATCATATCGGTCCACTGATACCAATGAGATTTACTGCTGTGTAAATGGATGTGTTTCAAAACACTGTAATTACGAGAAAATTGAGTCGGGTGTTTTACCCACTTCCTGTTGAGACTGAGTACTTCGTGAGGGACATTTCTTAAATGTGCTGTCTGTCTCTGCTTCACCTTTGGTTTGGTTTGTTTCTTCCTGTTATCTGCCTGCCACATCCACCTCACCTGCTCTCAGGTCCCTCGTTAGCCCGGCGGCTGCCACTTGTCAATCACCAGAACCGGCACAGATTAAGCGTTCAATAGGACTCGTGAGCTCCTGGTCACAACATAGGAAGTCCTGCTCACTGTATGTGATAATACCACTGCTAGGCAACGGCAACGGGGACAGCGTCTAGAAGCTACAAGGGCGAACTGCTTTATGTTTCTAACATAATGTAGGAAATGTAAAGACATGGAGGGAGAAGATCAGGCTGTTGGAACATCAACATTTTCCTCAGACACATTGTTTAAGATATGATGAAAAACCCTACATGACTAAAATTACAGCTTAACATCCAACCAACCATCATCCATCAGTGATGTCATCATCCATCAGTGATGTCATCGTTGGTTTGTGAACGTTATGAATCCTCCAGTTCAGATTTTGTCCGTCACCATCTTGTTAGTTCGGAGCGGTTTGGAGCAGGAAGTGACCATATTTGGACGAGCGGGGGAGGAGCCAGCGGTGGATCTGACCGATCTGATTGGAAACCTGACGATACTACGTCCCGCCCACCAATAGCTGTAACCTGACTGTACCACAGGCCTTTGTTTGTTTGTTTGTTTGTTTGTTTGTTTGTTTGTTTCTTCCTGCCTTCCTTCAGTGGGAAGTGTTGCAGCTAGGTATGGAGAACAGATAAGAAGAGGTATTACAGACATGATCTGAGCGCTGATCATCTGTCTGGTGTTGAACGGAGAGGAATCAGATAGAGTTTGATGGATGACAGAAATGTGTAGAATTATCTGGTGCTGTTGCAGAAGAAAACTGGTGTTTCTGTCACCAGACAGCGTTCCTGTCAGGCCACAGTACGGACGGTGTAATGATACCTGTGTTATCATGGTTCCTGAGGGATGACCGGAGCCGGTTTCCTCTCTGTCCTGATCATACATGGTGGTTTTTCTCTGAGGAGTTTCCCTCTCCGTGCAGCGGAGAGAACGTTCATGGTGGAACAACAGGGGAGAGATTCCCAACTGCAAAACCAGAGAGCAAATGAAGTCCTCACACAATGTGAGCAAGACTGACTGCAGCTGTGTGATTCTAGTGACTCGACTTTACTCGCCTCTCTGTAGAAGTTTCTTCCTGGTAGAGACATGGAGGTGAGGACGACTGTATCACCGCTCTGTCGGATCCTTTTGACGATGTCCTCGTGCTCCAGGGACTCAACGGGCTCCTCGTTGACAGCCAGCAGCAGGTCTCCATCCTCCATCCCTGCACCCTCAGCTGGACTCCCCACGTCCACCTCCCTCAGCACATGAACTGGTCACAGGGGAGACAACAGAGGTTCACCATCAATCACCTGATTATTACACACCAGTAGACTTGACGTACATGTACATTGTTACGAAGGCAGGTTGTTTACGGCCTGGATACGCTTCATGTGTAACACCGAGAGAACTGATGGACACATTTTATTCACTTTGGATTTGATGAGAGAAGTTGAATGGGAGTCTATGGAGCCGGAGGCTTTTTGGAGCCGATCTCTAGTGGCACTCGCTGGTATTGCAGCTGAAGACACTTCTGTATTGGAAACATTTTTCAGTGGGTCAGACTCAGAGATAAGTGTTATGTGAGCAGTTCAGACCCGGTTACGGTAAAAATCTGCTGCATAAGTGCAAATTTTATAATAATTTAATTATAGATCAGTCATTGGATGGTCATATTAATAAACTGGAATTATCCTTTAATAAAAAGGTGAGCTGCTTCTACCAGGTGTGTGTGTGGATAACATCTCACCGATCCTTTGTGTGCCTGCCAGCTTCTCTTGTCTCAGCAGGAAGCCGAAGCCATCGTTTCCTTTCTCCAGATGCATGGTCTTGGCGGTGTGGGGGAAGTTGCAGCTTTCTGCGACCACAGGCAGGATGGGCATCTTCCTCCTCAGGTACCAGGACTCACTGTCACCGTCAACGACCAACACAGTCACCGAGTTGCCACTCTTCTTTACCTGGCAACCAAACACACCACACACTCACACACGTGTTCGGTTAGACAGGAGCTGGATGTGAATGGTGAAACTGGACTCGTACGGTTCTGTTGAGGGTGGAGTGTGGGAGCATCGACGCCGTCGCTCCGTTGATCCACACCAGTTTGTCTCCAGTGCAGACGCCAGCTTTATCTGCCGGACCGTCAGCCACGGTGCTCACCGTGTACTGGCCCTTCTGACCTGGAGACACATCCACACTGTCATCATCAGTCACTGCTGTCAGTGAGGTGTGCTGTAAAACTGCTGTACTTTGTAACGAGATAAGCTGGAGTCTAAAGATAAGGATGTTTTAGAGCTGCCTACTAACGAGATGTAGTGAGGAGAAACTTTACATCAGGTTGTCCATTCCTGAGGGAATCGTTCACTACTGTAGAAACTACCTGGTTTTTTTTCTCTTGTGGTAATCTGAGCTGATTTTACAGACTTTACAAGTCGGCTTTATTGTCAAATAGTTAAAGAGCACAGGCTGTGTGTGTTTATTCCTACCAGCCACTGAGAGGACGGTCATGCCCAGGCCGTACTCAGGGTGTCTGCTGATGTGACACAGTCTGGGACGGGACCAGCGCTCCCCTTTGGAGGCTCTTGCTAACGTCTGCAGGTCAAGACCCATCGACACGGCCTGGAAGAAGACAGACATCAGCAAGATTCAGCTTATGCTAGAAAGAGTCTGAGGAAGAACATTATACAGGATAGATAGAGAGTTTAACTTCACAATCAATATGATGAAGTATACAACCCGTCTCCAAAAAAGTTGGGACGCTGTATAAAATGTAAATAAAAACAGATTGTGATCATTTGCAAATTATGTAAACCCCATAATTAGCTGAAAACAGACTAAAGACAACATATCAAATGTTTAAAATGAGAAATTGTATTGTTTAATTAAAAATATATGCTTATTTTAAATTTGATGGCAGCAACACGTCTCAAAAAAGTTGGGACAGGATCAACAAAAGAGAAAAACACCTGGTGGGACATTTCAGAGAATCTGGAGAAATCTCTGAACACAAGGGACAAGGCTGGAAACCAATATTGGATGGCGGTGATCTTCAGGCCTTCAGGCAGCACTGCATTAAAAACACACTATTCTGGAGTGGAAATCACTGCATGGGCTCAGGAACACTTGTGAAAACCATCGTCTGTGAACACAGTTCATCGCTGCGTCCACAAATGCTGTTAAAACGCTCCAAAGAAGAAACCAGATAGAAACATGATCCAGAAACACCGCCGCCTTCTCTGGACCGAGATCATTGAAGATGGACTGAGGTGAAGTGGACAACTGTCCTGAGGTCTGATGGATCACAATCTGAGATTCTGTTTGGAAATCATGGACGCTGCATCCTCCAGGTTAAAGAGGAGAGGGACCATCCAGCTTGTTATCAGCTCAGTTCTGAAGCCAGCATCTGTGATGGTACAGGGATGCACCATCAGTGCATGGCATGGGTAGCTTGAACATCTGGAAGGAAGCATTAATGCTGAATGATATATTCAGGTTTTGGAGCACCATATGCTGCCATCCAGACAACGTCTCTTTCAGGGAAGGTCTTGTTTATTTCAGCAGAACAACGTCCAACCACATTCTGCACGTATTCCAACAGCATGGTTCTCTAGTAGAAGAGTCCGCTGATAAACTGGCCTCCTGCAGTCCAGACCTGTCAATCATTGAAAACATCTGGAGCATCAGGACATGAACAATACAACAAAGGAGACCCTGAACTGTTGAGCAGCTGGAATCCTCTATCAGGCCAGAATGGGACCACATTTCACTTTCAAAACTCCAGAAACTGGTCTCCTCAGTTCCCCAAAGTTTCCAGAGTGTTGTTAAAAGAAGAGTTGATGCAGCTCAGTGGTGAACATGATCCTGGAACAACTTTATAGAGACGTGTTGCTGACATCACATTCACAATAAGCACATATTTTACGTAAAACAATACAATTCTCAGTTTCAACATTTGATCTGTTGTCTTTGGTCTATTTTCATTAAAATATGGATTTATGTGATTTACAAATCATCACAATGTGTTTTTATTTACATTTTAAACAGCTTTTCACCTTTTTTGGAAACAGGGTTGGACAACACAACAAACAGTCGCCATGATCCTCTCGCAGCTGTTTCCAGTTACCTGCTAAAGTTCCCACATCCGTTATGTGGCACTGAAATTAAGTTACATCATTTTGAGAAAAGTTAAACATGAATGCAACTGCTAACACTGCAGCTGAGATTAAAACGCCAAATTGCTTTTGCTGTGGTGTCACGTGTGAAGTTACAGTGACTGCAGCTGAGCTGCCGTATGGTACACGGACTCTATGTGTGTTATGGTTCCTCCTGACAGATCCATCTGCTGTGGGTCACTAGCAGAACTTCCACACCACTCCTGGTGCACAGGGAGCATGCTAAAGCTAATTGGAGATGAAAGCACACAAAACAAAACATGTTTTTATGGATAAGTGCATGAAATCTTAACATACTTGAAGTTTGAATCCAGTTAGTAGTTAAGAAATTAAAAAAATAAAATAAAATAGTAATTCATGAATATCTGAGCACAAACATTTTATCTGAATGCTTCGACAGCTTCAGCACAATAATGATGACCTTGTCATTTTATCTCTGTTCCATGACAGTGGAGGAGCGTTACTGGCCGACAGCCGTAATCAACAAGACAAGACTATGACCGAGTCATAATGAAACAAGAGAAGCACACCATGCGAGATGCAGCGACATACCATGAGTCAGCAGTATCAGTAGGACTCACTGCAGGAGGTAACTTCTGTTGCTGTTCTAATAACAGTCATTGAGATCCCTGTTTTCAGCTACTGCTGCGGTCATACAGTACCTGGTTGTACTCTTCTCTCCTCAGCACCAGGAGAAACAGGTGTAGGCCACACGACTGGATCCTCCTCACCACCTGTCAGGTACCAACAGGTAGAAACACACATGATCGTTCTTTTTTTTAATTTATTTTTTATACACTTTATTAATCCCCGAGGGGAAATTTCTGTACGACATGTTGTTTCTGTACGACAGGATCGCCTGGTTCTGCTGCAGCCGTCAGGACCGACCCTGAGCGATGGACGCTGACCTTGTGGAAGAACATGTCGTCCACGTATCCCTCGTTGACCTCCAGCACGCGGTCTCCGTCCCGGAGGCCGCTGAGCTCTGCAGGACTCCACGGCTCCACGTCTCCGACCTCGAGGCCCCAGCCGGCCGGCTCCGTCCGGAGGTTGAAGCCGAAGCTCTGCCCCTCGAACCGCTTCAGATGGCACAGCCTGGGCACCACGCTGGCATCGGGCTCTGCACACACACCATCAACACTGGCAACGTTTTCAGGAGAGGCGGTCGGGACATGTTGTGACGTTCGAAACCTCACCAGGATCATCGGAGATGACCAGCGCTGGGTTATCGATGCCTTCCTTTGGATTGAAGATAAAACTGAAGAAAAATGAAAGTCAGTCAGTGACACAGCAAAGAAACATCACAAACACTCAGAACGTCTGTCGAAACCTTTCTAAAGGATCGAATCCATTTAACGGGATTTCATTCTGACAGACTTTTCCTCTCTGCGGATCGTTTCAGAGAACTTATTTAACTTACGTTCATTTCACTCTTTGATCTTCCAGATACGTTCTCAGGGTTTCAGACTATTCTGATGAATGTGCATCACTTTGATATATTCATGGTGAAGAGGAGACATTCAAAGGAAGCGTACTCGTTCCAAATCGCATCCCTTTTCCTTTTACTTCACGTCACTCTACGGATCACAAGACCAAAGGGTCAAAGGTCAAGGTGCATTTTTATGATGAAGTAGCAACAGTAGATGGTTTTTAAGGGGCGCTGTAGTAGGTACTAAAAGTAAAAAGAAAAAGTATGAGATTCAGGAAGCAGGTCTTTGTCTCAGCTCACTCTCACCTGCTCCAGATAACCTCACCTGATCCCCTGCAGGCAATCAACCAATCAACCAATCAACCAATTCAGACTCCTCAGCTCAAACACATTATCTATACCCGCTTTATCCTGAACAGGGTCACGGGGGGGCGGAGCCTGTCCCAGCTCACTGTGGGTGAAGGCAGGGTTCACCTGGACAGGTACCCAGTCCATCACAGGTCCAACAGAGACAGACAGAAACAAAGACCATCCACACAGTCATTTATAGAATCACCAATGACATGCATGTCAGAGAATCCAGGTAGGCATGTGGAGAACATGCTAACTCCACACAGGACGGCCCCAGCCGGGGTTCGAGCCCACAACCTCCTCGCTGTGAGGTGACGGTGTTAACCACTGTACCTTCTGTAATCAGCCGGCCTGTCTCCTCTCCAGCCTCTCCTCAGCTACTTCTCCCCTCTACCTGCCTCACACCGCCAGAGCTCCTCCCAGTTCACCCCCTCTCAGCCTCCTGCCCCCCCTCCCCCCATTCTCCTGCCCCCCTGCTAGACCAGCCTGTTCTCCTCCTCCTACATTAAATTCCTCTTTAATTTGATTCCCTGGTCTTGTGTTGGTCGTCTCGTGCTGATAAACACAACAGTGTGACTTTTATCAAGGTCATCGCTGCACTGCAGAAACAACCAACCAACCTTGTCTCTGTCTATCTGGGTCTGGAAGGGACGCTGGTGGGTTTTCAGTGTCATGAACAGTGTTGGATCATGACTGTCAGTCTCAGTGAGGCGGAAACATCACAAACAGAGAAATGACAGAAGTTTTCATTTCCCCGAAAAGAATCCAGCTCACAGCAGGTTGTGTTTATCATGAGGTAAAAGTAGCGTTAAAACTGAACTCACCGTGGAAACTCCATGTTGTCCTGGACGCCTGCAGGACAGACAGACACGCAATGAGACATTCCTGCAGCCTCGGACACATGAATGATTACCGAAGAACAACTGTGTGCAAACATTTATTACATCAGCGCCTCCTCTCAGAAGCTCTGTTAGTGTTTCAACCTGCAGCGAGAGTCCACATGTGCTCTTGTTATCGCCTCCGTTGTTACTGTTGCAGCTCTACATCGGTGGATAAATTCCTCTGAGTGTCACAACCTCTGTGGAATGACTTGTTTCACGATGAGAAACTGATCCATTCGGTTTGATAACATTTGGAAAGTGTCGAAGATCGAATGATTTGCTTGGTCTTCATTCAGTCAGCGTCGGGTTGAAAACCAGCCAGTGTGGGAATGTCACCTTCCACCAGCCCAGAGGAACTCCACCACCAACAGCTCTCACATGACGGACACTTAGAAGGAAAAAAAGCCTTTTAGGAGGAAGAAGAGGTGAGCAGCTATCTATCTGAGGGGAGAGCGGAGAGAGAAAAGAACAGCATAGAGAGGCAGGAAACAGGAAACCTGCAACTGAGAGCCTGACATACCTGCAGAAAAACCACTGCAGGAGAGAGAATAGAGTTAATGAGCAGGAAGAATGAAAGAGATGAGAGGAGCCCAGTGCATCATGGGAGGTCCGCCACCAGCTTCGGCCTACAGCAGCATAACTGAGGCCAGCAGTGAGGGAGACTTTATGCTAATGCTGTTTGCTTCTCCCAAAACATGGATCTACATAAAACCCTGTTTCTGAAAAAGTTGGGACGCTGTGTAAATTATGAATAAGAACAGAATGCAATGATTTGTTTTGTTTTTATCTTTACGCAACTTCTCCAGTCTTTTATTGAAAATGTCCCAACTTTTTGGAGACTTGTTGCTGCCAACAAACTCAAAATAAAACAATAAAATGTCATACTTCAAACATGTTGTTTTTAGTCTATCTACAATTAAATATGGGTTTATGTGGTTTACACATCATTCTGTTTTTATTTACATTTTAAACAGCGTCCCACCTTTTTTCAAAACAGGGTTGTAGATACGAGACAACATAATCCATAAAAAGCAGTATTAAGACAGAGAAGGAGGAAACAGAACCGGAGTTATCACTTAAATCATAACCTGAATAAATGGTTAATGAGTTACTTTCCATTACTGGCACATGAACTGATCAGCTCATGTCGAGGTAAACGCTTAAAGTTTAAAGCTGCTCAGGCAGAAGGTACCATATAAGTACAGACTATTTACAACCATTAAATGAATTCAGTCAGGTTTCTGGCATCTTAATATCTTAATACCTCAATTCTGATGAGAGATTACAGTCGTTCAGCCTCTGTGGTGGTTTTACAAATAGAAATGATGTCAGTCTGAAGCCATGTTTCATGTAGTTTTGGCTAGTCTGTCCACAAAGTTGATACAATGTCCTGACCAAGCATCAACCATCAGTGATGTCAGCAACCATCAGTGATGTCAGCAACCATCAGTGATGTCATCGTTGGTTTGTGAACGTTATGAATCCTCCAGTTCAGATTCTGTCCGTCACCATCTTTGCTAGTTCGGAGCGGTTTGGAGCAGGAAGTGACCATATTTGGACGAGCTGGGGGAGGAGCCAGAGGTGGATCTAACCGATCTGATTGGAAACCTGACGATACTACGTCCCGCCCACCGATAGCTGTAACCTGACTGCACCGCAGGCCTGTCAATCAAACAGACACGCCCCCAAAAACAGGTCTTCTTGAATCTTCTTTTCTAATGAATGAGGGATTATTTTCAGATGGACCTCCAGAAAACTAAGAAGAAGGAGTGACTTTAGCTAACAACACCGAGATAACTGATGGACACATTTTATTCACTTTGGATTTGATGAGAGAAGTTGAATGGGAGTCTATGGAGCCGGAGGCTTTTTGGAGCCGACCTCTAGTGGCACTCGCTGGTATTGCAGCTGAAGACACTTCTGGATCAGAACCATTTTACAGACCTGAAGCTACAAACTCTTTTAGAAACAGTCTGTCATCCCGACAAGTATAGCTGCTCCAATGTGTGTGTGTGTCAGGTGGACAGATTACACATAACAAACCGGTCTGCTCTCAGTGGAGGATCATCTTGAATTGTAAAATGATCAGTGGATAGCCGGTGTTTACTCAGGAAGAAAACAACGACATGGTTATAAACCCTCTGCAGTCATGTGACACAACACACGAGACTTCCACCAAAACAACAAGGAGGCACATCGGTAACTTACCGTCACACTGGAGAAGGTTTCACCACGGCAGAATTATGTCAACAGGAAGTATCATGACAGTTCGATTTAAATATTAAACCTTTTAAAGAAGCGTAAATAGAAGAGTACCTGAGGAGGATCTCGTGGTCCTGAAGGTGAGTGCGCACGCTCAGACGGAGACTCGTGGACGGACAAGGTTCACCGCTCAGACAGACAATAAAGGACTCTGTCAGCAGGTGAGGTGGTGCCTCCTTTCTCCATCTGGGTTAAACATTTACTCACTGCCAGAGAAGCGCTGTGTGCTGATGGAAGAGACAACATATCTGCTGAAGTCCTGGTGCAGCTCTCATGGCATCCAGATCAGACCCAACCTCAACAAGCAGTGTTTTTAAACTGTTAAAGTAGGAGCCAGTTAGGAAACATCTGAGAGCTCCTTCCCTTTTCTTAGATCTCCAGCAACAAACTGTGTAAAGGTCCTCTTGTTTTTGAAGGAAATATTACTAATAATATATTATTTAGTATGGCAGAAACAGTACATCCCAATAGTTAGTATGTTAAACGAAGCATGTTGAAAGTACCAGGATGTTGTACTACATCTGCAGTCTGCAGGTCAGCATGATACTCTGGAAGTTCTGACCCACAATCCTCTGCAGAGAGACAGTTGGTGGCGCTGAAGCTCCGCCCACAAAAGGAACTGCAGCTACTTACAAACTATGTAGTGTTACATGTAGTATGTGTACAACTGGGACATACTACTGCATCATAGAAATGCATCTCGACCTTTGACCCTCTTGGTCATATCCATCGCCATCTGTAGCGCAACGTTTGTAGTAAAAAGAAAGAGGATGTGATTTGGAACGAGTAGCTTCCTTTTAACGTCTCTTCTTCTTCTTCCTCTTCTTCTTCTTCTTCTTCTTCTTCGACCAGATGTAGTAGAACATCCTGGTCCTTTCAACATTATACGTTAAACATCCTAACTATTGGGACGTACTAAATCTGTTTCTGGTGTACTAAATAGTGTTAATGTTAGTATGTTAGTATGAATACTCGGCATGTAAGAATGAGATTCTGGCACTGAAAGACAAAACCTGACACTGAAGAAGGAATCATTGAACTGAAAACCAAAATCTCTGAAAGATAAAAGTTAATTTTACAATCTCACTATATTTTTCTTCTTTTTATTTTTTTTGCTTTACAGGTTTTTTTTTTTATGTCGATCTTCAGATGTTATTATTAATGGCTGTTTATTTTTGATGTGCTGTAGAACACATTATGATCATGTTTAATAAATCATAATTCATGGTGTTGATGCTGTGATGAATGTTATTCATACATGAGACTCAGGCTTAACCCGGTGTTTGGTGGTGGAGCGGTTCTCTCACGACATCACACTGATGCTGAAAAACTGCTCCACCCATCTTTAACTTCCAGGATTGACATGGGATGTCCTGAACTCTGTGAAAAGCTGCTGGTGAACCTTCAATGAGCACATCCTCTCCTCTCAGTGCATTTATATATGACTATTACATGTCATTTGTGTCCCCGTCCATCTTATAGTTTGTCCTTCCTTTCTGTTTGAGGTCTCTCTGGCTCTGGACCGCCATGTTTTAATTTCTGTTTCTGTTTCTGTGTTTTTATGTTTTTATGTTTCTGTTTCTATTTTTTTTAAAATGTTTTTCTGTTTCTGTTTTTCTGTTTCTGTGTTTTTGTGCCAGTTTCTTGCTCTCCTGCAGTTTGTTTCACTTCCCCAGAACCTGTTGTTCACTGTGGT
>NW_027210893.1:260000-285000 GCF_029030835.1 Brachyistius frenatus
ACTGAGGAGACGCAGACCGAGGACGTCCAGACCGAGGACATCCAGACCGAGGACATCCAGACCGAGGAGAAACAGACCGAGGACGTCCAGACCGAGGAGATGCAGACCGAGGAGATGCAGACCGAGTACATCCAGACCGAGCAGATGCAGACCGAGGACATCCAGACCGAGGACGTCCAGACCGAGGACATCCAGACTGAGGACATCCAGACCGAGCAGGTCCAGACCGAGGAGATCCATGTCATTTTTAGTGTTTCTTCCATTTCCCAATAATCTCACCAACAGTTGTCTCCTTCTCACCGAGCTGCTGGCCGATGGTCTTGTAGTCCATTCCAGCCTCGTGCAGGTCTACGATTTGACACAAGTAACGAGTTGAGACGGGTGTCTTTTATACAGGTAACGAGTTGAGACGGGCGTCTTTTATACAGGTGACCAGTTGAGATGGGCGTCTTTTATACAGGTGACCAGTTGAGACGGATGTCTTTTATACAGGTGACCAGTGGAGACGGGCGTCTTTTATACAGGTGACCAGTGGAGACGGGCGTCTTTTATACAGGTGACCTGTAGAGACCGATGTTTTTTAGATAGGTGATGAGTTGAGACGGATGTCTTTTATACAGGTGATGAGTTGAGACGGATGTCTTTTATACAGGTGACGAGTTGAGACGGGCGTCTTTTATACAGGTGACGAGTTGAGACGGGTGTCTTTTATACATGTAACGAGTTGAGAAGGATGTCTTTTATACAGGTGACCAGTGGAGACGGGCGTCTTTTATACAGGTGACCAGTGGAGACGGGCGTCTTTTATACAGATGACGAGTTGAGACGGGCGTGTTTTATACAGGTGACGAGTTGAGACGGGCGTCTTTTACACAGGTGATCAGTGGAGACGGGCGTCTTTTATACAGGTGACGAGTTGAGACCGATGTCTTTTATACAGGTGACCAGTGGAGACGGGCGTCTTTTATACAGGTGACCAGTGGAGACGGGCGTCTTTTATACAGGTGACCTGTTGAGACCGATGTTTTTTAGACAGGTGATGAGTTGAGACGGGTGTCTTTTATACAGGTGACTATTTGAGACCGATGTCTTTTATACAGGTGACCAGTGGAGACGGGCGTCTTTTATACAGGTGACCAGTGGAGATGGGCGTCTTTTATACAGGTGACCTGTTGAGACCGATGTTTTTTAGACAGGTGATGAGTTGAGACGGGCGTCTTTTATACAGGTGACGAGTTGAGACCGATGTCTTTTATACAGGTGACCAGTGGAGACGGGCGTCTTTTATACAGGTGACCAGTGGAGACGGGCGTCTTTTATACAGGTGACCAGTTGAGACCGATGTCTTTTATACAGGTGACGAGTTGAGACGGATGTCTTTTATACAGGTGACCAGTGGAGACGGATGTCTTTTAAACAGGTGATGAGTTGAGACGGAGGTCTTTTATACAGGTGACCAGTGGAGACGGGCGTCTTTTATACAGGTGACCTGTTTTGACCGATGTTTTTTATACAGGTTACGAGTTGAGACGGATGTCTTTTATACAGGTGACCAGTGGAGACGGGTGTCTTTTATACAGGTGACCAGTGGATACGGATGTCTTTTATACAGGACGAGTTGGACGGATGTCTTTTATACAGGTTACGAGTTGAGACGGATGTCTTTTATACAGGTGACCAGTGGAGACCGATGTTTTTTATACAGGTGACCTGTTGAGACCGATGTTTTTTATACAGGTGATGAGTTGAGACGGAGGACTTTTATACAGGTGACCAGTGGAGACGGGTGTCTTTAATACAGGTGACCAGTGGATACGTATGTCTTTTATACAGATGACGAGTTGAGACGGGCGTCTCTTATTCAGGTGACCAGTGGAGACGGGTGTCTTTTATACAGGTGACCAGTGGAGACGGGTGTCTTTTATACAGGTGACCAGTGGATACGGATGTCTTTTATACAGATGACGAGTTGAGACGGGCGTCTTTTATACAGGTGACCAGTTGAGACCGATGTCTTTTATACAGGTTACGAGTTGAGACGGATGTCTTTTATACAGGTGACCAGTGGAGACGGGTGTCTTTTATACAGGTGACCAGTGGATACGGATGTCTTTTATACAGGTTACGAGTTGAGACGGATGTCTTTTATACAGGTTACGAGTTGAGACGGATGTCTTTTATACAGGTGACCAGTGGAGACGGGCGTCTTTTATACAGGTGACCTGTTGAGACCGATGTTTTTTATACAGGTGATGAGTTGAGACGGGCGTCTTTTATACAGGTGACGAGTTGAGACGGATGTCTTTTATACAGGTGACCAGTGGAGACGGGCGTCTTTTATACAGGTGACCAGTGGAGACGGGCGTCTTTCATACAGGTGACCTGTTGAGGCCGATGTTTTTTATACAGGTGACCAGTGGAGACGGGTGTCTTTAATACAGGTGACCAGTGGATACGTATGTCTTTTATACAGATGACGAGTTGAGACGGGCGTCTCTTATACAGGTGACCAGTGGAGACGGGTGTCTTTTATACAGGTGACCAGTGGAGACGGGTGTCTTTTATACAGGTGACCAGTGGATACGGATGTCTTTTATACAGATGACGAGTTGAGACGGGCGTCTTTTACACACGTGACCAGTTGAGACCGATGTCTTTTATACAGGTTACGAGTTGAGACGGATGTCTTTTATACAGGTGACCAGTGGAGACGGGTGTCTTTTATACAGGTGACCAGTGGATACGGATTTCTTTTATACAGGTTACGAGTTGAGACGGATGTCTTTTATACAGGTTACGAGTTGAGACGGATGTCTTTTATACAGGTGACCAGTGGAGACGGGCGTCTTTTATACAGGTGACCAGTGGAGACGGGCGTCTTTCATACAAGTGACGAGTTGAGACGGGCGTCTTTTATACAGGTAACGAGTTGAGACGGGCGTCTTTTATACAGGTGACCAGTTGAGATGGGCGTCTTTTATACAGGTGACCAGTTGAGACGGAGGTCTTTTATACAGGTGACCATTGGAGACGGGTGTCTTTTATACAGGTGACCAGTGGAGACGGATGTCTTTTATACAGGTGATGAGTTGAGATGGATGTCTTTTATACAGGTGATGAGTTGAGACGGAGTTCTTTTATACAGGTGACGAGCGGAGACGGAAGTCTTTTAGACAGGTGATGAGTTGAGACGGAGGTCTTTTATACAGGTGACCAGTGGAGACGGATGTTTTTTAAACAGGTGATGAGTTGAAACGGATGTCTTTTATACAGGTGATGAGTTGAGACGGATGTCTTTTATACAGGTGACGAGTTCAGACGGGTGTCTTTTATACAGATGAAGAGTTGAGACGGGCGTCTTTTATACAGGTAACGAGTTGAGAAGAATGTCTTTTATACAGGTGACCAGTGGAGACGGGCGTCTTATATACAGTTGACCAGTGGAGACGGGCGTCTTTTATACAGATGACGAGTTGAGACGGGCGTCTTTTATACAGGTGAAGAGTTGAGACGGGCGTCTTTTATACATGTGACGAGTTGAGACGGATGTCTTTTATACAGGTGACCAGTGGAGACAGGCGTCTTTTATACAGGTGACCTGTTGAGACCGATGTTTTTTATACAGGTGATGAGTTGAGACGGGCGTCTTTTATACAGGTGACGAGTTGAGACAGATGTCTTTTATACAGGTGACCAGTTGAGACCGATGTCTTTTATACAGGTGACGAGTTGAGACGGGCGTCTTTTATACAGGTGACCAGTGGAGACCTATGTTTTTTAGACAGGTGATGAGTTGAGACGGGTGTCTTTTAAACAGGTGATGAGTTGAGACGGATGTCTTTTATACAGGTGACGAGTTGAGACCGATGTCTTTTATACAGGTGACCAGTGGAGACGGGCGTCTTTTATACAGGTAATCAGTGGAGACGGGTGTCTTTTATACCGGTGACCAGTTGAGACCGATGTTTTTTATACAGGTGACGAGTTGAGACGGATGTCTTTTATACAGGTGACCAGTGGCGACGGATGTCTTTTAAACAGGTGATGAGTTGAGACGGAGGACTTTTATACAGGTGACCAGTGGAGACGGGCGTCTTTTATACAGGTGACCTGTTGAGACCGATGTCTTTTATACAGGTGATGAGTCGAGACGGAGGACTTTTATACAGGTGACCAGTGGAGACGGGCGTCTTTTATCTCCAGTATTAGCTTCTCTTCATTGGCTTAATAACAATTTAAAATTCTCTTGATGACTTACAAAGCTCTACATGACCAGGCTCCATCATATCTTAGAGATCTTATAGAACCATATAATCCTAGCAGAGCACTTCTCTCTCAGTACGCTGTTCTACTTGTGGTTCCTAGAGTTTCCAGAAGTAGAATGGGAGGCGGAGCTTCAGTTTTCAGGCTCCTCCCCTGTGGAACCAGCTCCCAGTTTGTGTTGGAGGGGCAGAAACCCTCTCTAGCTTTAAGATTAGACTCAAAACTTTCCTTCTTGATGAAGCCTATAGTTAGGGCTGGCTCAGGTAGACCTGAACCAACCCTTAGTTATGCTGTTATAGGCCGAGGCTGCTGGAGGACCTCGTTACATGCTGAGCTTCTTTTCTTTCCTCCTACTCTTTAACTGACTCATACCTCACCATCTTCTTCTCTCCCATAGTTTCTTCTTATTATCTGTAGTCTCCATTCAGTTCCTTCACTCGTGTAGTTTCTGTTCTTTCTTTTCCAGATGTCCCGTCATGGAGCTGCATGTCTCTGCTCTGTGATTGTCGTCTCCACCAACAGTTCTTCTCTTCTATCTCTATGCTGTCCTTTTCTCTCTCTGCTCTCCTCTCACCCCAACCGGTCGAGGCAGATGGCCACCCACCTCTGATCCTGGTTCTGTTAACAGATGCTCCGCCCACCTCTGATCCTGGTTCTTTTAACAGATGCTCCGCCCACCTCTGATCCTGGATCTGTTAACAGATGCTCCGCCCACCTCTGATCCTGGTTCTTTTAACAGATGCTCCGCCCACCTCTGATCCTGGATCTGTTAACAGATGCTCCGCCCACCTCTGATCCTGGTTCTGTTAACAGATGCTCTGCCCACCTCTGATCCTGGTTCTGTTAACAGATGCTCCGCCCACCTCTGATCCCGGATCTGTTAACAGATGCTCCGCCCACCTCTGATCCCGGATCTGTTAACAGATGCTCCGCCCACCTCTGAGCCCGGTTCTTTTAACAGATGCTCCGCCCACCTCTGATCCCGGTTCCGTTAACAGATGCTCCGCCCACCTCTGAGTCTGGTTCCGTTAACAGATGCTCCGCCCACCTCTGAGCCTGGTTCTGTTAACAGATGCTCCGCCCACCTCTGATCCTGGTTCTGTTAACAGATGCTCCGCCCACCTTTGATCCTGGTTCTGTTAACAGATGCTCTGCCCACCTCTGAGTCTGGTTCTGTTAACAGATGTTCTCCACCTCTGATCCTGGTTCTGTTAACAGATGCTCCTCCCACCTCTGATCCTGGTTCTGTTAACAGATGTTCTCCACCTCTGATCCTGGTTCTGTTAACAGATGTTCTCCACCTCTGATCCT
The DNA here is from genome assembly GCF_029030835.1 of Brachyistius frenatus. NCBI lineage: Eukaryota > Metazoa > Chordata > Actinopteri > Embiotocidae > Brachyistius > Brachyistius frenatus. The sequence goes on from NW_027210893.1 coordinate 265,575, forward strand.
GGTTCTGTTAACAGATGCTCCTCCCACCTCTGATCCTGGTTCTGTTAACAGATGTTCTCCACCTCTGATCCTGGTTCTGTTAACAGATGTTCTCCACCTCTGATCCTGGTTCTATTGGAGGTTTCTTCCTGTTAAACAGAGTTTTTCTTCCCTCTGTTGGAGGTTTTTCTCCCCTAAAGAGGAGTTTTTCCCTCATAGCTTATGTGGGAATTGTTGAATTGTTGAATTGTTGAATTATTGAATTGTTGAATTATTGAATTATTGAATTGTTGAATTGTTGAATTATTGAATTGTTGAATTATTGAATTGTTGAATTGTTGAATTGATGAATTATTGAATTGTTGAATTGTTGGTTTCTCTGTATAATATTGTAAAGTCTTGCTTTAAAGACTTTAATGTGTTAAGTGCCATGAAATAACTTGTGTTGTGATTTGGCGCTTTATAAATAAAGTTGAATTGAATTGAATTGATTTCCTTCAGTGTAGATACACAGTGGTGTGAAAAAGTATTTTTGGCTAATATTTAAATTTGTTTTATGATCTGAAACATTTAAGTGTGACAGACATGCAAAAAAATAAAAAATCAGGAAGGAGTCAAACACTTTTTCACACCACTGTAGTCTACTCAGACTCTTTAGTTCATATAGTCTACTCAGACTCTAGTTTATATAGTCTACTCAGACTCTTTAGTTTAAATAGTCTACTCAGACTCTTTAGTTTATATAGTCTTAGTCTAGTTTATATAGTCTACTCAGACTCTTTAGTTTATATAGTCTACTCAGACTCTAGTCTATATAGTCTACTCAGACTCTTTAGTTTATATAATCTACTCAGACTCTAGTTTATATAGTCTACTCAGACTCTAGTTTATATAGTCTACTCAGACTCTTTAGTTTATATAGTCTACTCAGACTCTTTAGTTCATATAGTCTACTCAGACTCTAGTTTATATAGTCTACTCAGACTCTTTAGTTTATATAGTCTCCTCAGACTCTAGTTTATATAGTCTACTCAGACTCTTTAGTTTATATAGTCTACTCAGACTCTTTAGTTTATATAGTCTACTCAGACTCTAGTTTATATAGTCTACTCAGACTCTTTAGTTTATATAGTCTTCAGTTTATATAGTCTACTCAGACTCTAGTTTATATAGTCTACTTCTTTAGTTTATATAGTCTACTCAGACTCTTTAGTTTATATAGTCTACTAGTTTATATAGTCTACTCAGACTCTTTAGTTTATATAGTCTACTCAGACTCTTTAGTTTATATAGTCTACTCAGACTCTAGTTTATATAGTCTACTCAGACTCTAGTTTATATAGTCTACTCAGACTCTTTAGTTTATATAGTCTACTTAGACTCTAGTTTATATAGTCTCTTTAGTTTATATAGTCCTAGACTCTAGTTTATATAGTCTACTCAGACTCTTTAGTTTAAATAGTCTACTCAGACTCTAGTTTATATAGTCTACTCAGACTCTTTAGTTTTTATATAGTCTACTCAGACTCTTTAGTTCATATAGTCTACTCAGACTCTAGTTTATATAGTCTACTCAGACTCTTTAGTTTATATAGTCTACTCAGACTCTTTAGTTTATATAGTCTACTCAGACTCTTTAGTTTATATAGTCTACTCAGACTCTAGTTTATATAGTCTACTCAGACTCTTTAGTTTATATAGTCTACTCAGACTCTTTAGTTTATATAGTCTACTCAGACTCTAGTTTATATAGTCTACTCAGACTCTTTAGTTTATATAGTCTACTCAGACTCTAGTTTATATAGTCTACTATAGACTCTTTAGTTTATATAGTCTACTCAGACTCTTTAGTTTATATAGTCTACTCAGACTCTTTAGTTTATATAGTCTACTCAGACTCTTTAGTTTATATAGTCTACTCAGACTCTAGTTTATATAGTCTACTCAGACTCTTTAGTTTATATAGTCTACTCAGACTCTAGTTTATATAGTCTACTCAGACTCTTTAGTTTATATAGTCTACTCAGACTCTAGTTTATATAGTCTCCTCAGTTTATATAGTCTACTCAGACTCTAGTTTATATAGTCTACTCAGACTCTAGTTTATATAGTCTACTCAGACTCTTTAGTTTATATAGTCTACTCAGACTCTTTAGTTTATATAGTCTACTCAGACTCTAGTTTATATAGTCTACTCAGACTCTTTAGTTTATATAGTCTACTCAGACTCTTTAGTTTATATAGTCTACTCAGACTCTAGTTTATATAGTCTACTCAGACTCTTTAGTTTATATAGTCTACTCAGACTCTAGTTTATATAGTCTACTACTCTAGTTTATATAGTCTACTCAGACTCTTTAGTTTATATAGTCTACTCAGACTCTTTAGTTTATATAGTCTACTCAGACTCTAGTTTATATAGTCTACTCAGACTCTTTAGTTTATATAGTCTACTCAGACTCTAGACTCTTTAGTTTATATAGTCTACTCAGACTCTTTAGTTTATATAGTCTACTCAGACTCTTTAGTTTATATAGTCTACTCAGACTCTTTAGTTTATATAGTCTACTCAGACTCTTTAGTTTATATAGTACTTATATAGTCTACTCAGACTCTAGTTTATATAGTCTACTCAGACTCTTTAGTTTATATAGTCTACTCAGACTCTTTAGTTTATATAGTCTACTCAGACTCTAGTTTATATAGTCTACTCAGACTCTTTAGTTTATATAGTCTACTCAGACTCTTTAGTTTATATAGTCTACTCAGACTCTAGTTTATATAGTCTACTCAGACTCTAGTTTATATAGTCTACTCAGACTCTTTAGTTTATATAGTCTACTCAGACTCTAGTTTATATAGTCTACTCAGACTATATAGTTTATTTAGTATACTCAGACTCTTTAGTTATATAGTCTAGTCAGACTCTTTAGTTTATATAGTTTATATAGTCTACTCAGACTCTAGTTTATATAGTCTACTCAGACTCTTTAGTTTATATAGTCTCCTCAGACTCTAGTTTATATAGTCTACTCAGACTCTAGTTTATATAGTCTACTCAGACTCTTTAGTTTATATAGTCTACTCACTCTAGTTTATATAGTCTACTTAGACTCTTTAGTTTATATAGTCTCCCTAGACTCTAGTTTATATAGTCTACTCAGACTCTTTAGTTTAAATAGTCTACTCAGACTCTTTAGTTTATATAGTCTACTCAGACTCTAGTTTATATAGTCTACTCAGACTCTTTAGTTTATATAGTCTACTCAGACTCTTTACTCAGACTCTTTAGTTCATATAGTCTACTCAGACTCTAGTTTATATAGTCTACTCAGACTCTTTAGTTTATATAGTCTCCTCAGACTCTAGTTTATATAGTCTACTCAGACTCTAGTTTATATAGTCTACTCAGACTCTTTAGTTTATATAGTCTACTCACTCTAGTTTTTATAGTCTACTCAGACTCTAGTTTATATAGTCTACTCAGACTCTTTAGTTTATATAGTCTACTCAGACTCTAGTCTATATAGTCTACTCAGACTCTTTAGTTTATATAGTCTACTCAGACTCTAGTCTATATAGTCTACTCAGACTCTAGTTTATATAGTCTACTCAGACTCTTTAGTTTATATAGTCTACTCAGACTGTTGTCTATATAGTCTACTCAGACTCTTTAGTTTATATAGTCTACTCAGACTCTAGTTTATATAGTCTACTCAGACTCTTTAGTTTATATAGTCTACTCAGACTCTAGTTTATATAGTCTACTCAGACTCTTTAGTTTATATAGTCTACTTCCTCTTTAGTTTATATAGTCTACTCAGACTCTAGTCTATATAGTCTACTCAGACTCTTTAGTTTATATAGTCTACTCAGACTCTAGTTTATATAGTCTACTAAGACTCTTTAGTTTATATAGTCTACTCACTCTTTAGTTTATATAGTCTACTCAGACTCTAGTCTATTTAGTCTACTCAGACTCTTTAGTTTATATAGTCTACTCAGACTCTTTAGTTTATATAGTCTACTCAGACTCTTTAGTTCATATAGTCTACTCAGACTCTAGTTTATATAGTCTACTCAGACTCTTTAGTTTATATAGTCTCCTCAGACTCTTTAGTTTATATAGTCTACTCAGACTCTAGTTTATATAGTCTACTCAGACACTTTAGTTTATATAGTCTACTCAGACTCTTTAGTTTATATAGTCTACTCAGACTCTTTAGTTCATATAGTCTACTCAGACTCTAGTTTATATAGTCTACTCAGACTCTTTAGTTCATATAGTCTACTCAGACTCTAGTTTATATAGTCTACTCAGACTCTTTAGTTTATATAGTCTACTCAGACTCTTTAGTTCATATAGTCTACTCAGACTCTAGTTTATATAGTCTACTCAGACTCTTTAGTTCATATAGTCTACTCAGACTCTAGTTTATATAGTCTCCTCAGACTCTTTAGTTTATATAGTCTCCTCAGACTCTAGTTTATATAGTCTACTCAGACTCTAGTTTATATAGTCTACTCAGACTCTTTAGTTTATATAGTCTACTTCCTCTTTAGTTTATATAGTCTACTCAGACTCTAGTTTATATAGTCTACTCAGACTCTTTAGTTTAAATAGTCTACTCAGACTCTTTAGTTTATATAGTCTACTCAGACTCTAGTTTATATAGTCTACTCAGACTCTTTAGTTTATATAGTCTACTCAGACTCTAGTCTATATAGTCTACTCAGACTCTTTAGTTTATATAGTCTACTCAGACTCTAGTTTATATAGTCTACTCAGACTCTTTAGTTTATATAGTCTACTCAGACTCTTTAGTTCATATAGTCTACTCAGACTCTAGTTTATATAGTCTACTCAGACTCTTTAGTTTATATAGTCTACTCAGACTCTAGTCTATATAGTCTACTCAGACTCTAGTTTATATAGTCTACTCAGACTGTTGTCTATATAGTCTACTCAGACTCTTTAGTTTATATAGTCTACTCAGACTCTAGTTTATATAGTCTACTCAGACTCTTTAGTTTATATAGTCTACTCAGACTCTAGTTTATATAGTCTACTCAGACTCTTTAGTTTATATAGTCTCCTCAGACTCTAGTTTATATAGTCTACTCAGACTCTGGTTTATATAGTCTACTCAGACTCTTTAGTTTAAATAGTCTACTCAGACTCTTTAGTTTATATAGTCTACTCAGACTCTAGTTTATATAGTCTACTCAGACTCTTTAGTTTATATAGTCTACTCACTCTTTAGTTTATATAGTCTACTCAGACTCTAGTTTATATAGTCTACTTAGACTCTTTAGTTTATATAGTCTACTCAGACTCTAGTCTATATAGTCTACTCAGACTCTAGTTTATATAGTCTACTCAGACTGTTGTCTATATAGTCTACTCAGACTCTTTAGTTTATATAGTCTACTCAGACTCTAGTTTATATAGTCTACTCAGACTCTTTAGTTTATATAGTCTACTCAGACTCTAGTTTATATAGTCTCTAGTTTATATAGTCTACTCAGACTCTAGTTTATATACTCTAGTTTATATAGTCTACTCAGACTCTAGTTTATATAGTCTACTCAGACTCTTTAGTTTATATAGTCTACTCAGACTCTAGTTTATATAGTCTACTCAGACTCTTTAGGTCCCTGACCTCACTCTTTAGTACAGGTCCCTGACCTCACTCTTTAGTACAGGTCCCTGACCTCACTCTTTAGTACAGGTCCCTGACCTCACTCTTTAGTACAGGTCCCTGACCTCACTCTTTAGTACAGGTCCCTGACCTCACTCTTTAGTACAGGTCCCTGACCTCACTCTTTAGTACAGGTCCCTGACCTCACTCTTTCGAAAAAAATGTCTTACCCGGGTGTCCGACGTTTGATGGTGAATCAGTCTTGTTCTAGGATCCCGTCACCCCTCCTCTCTCCAGTCAGTCCAGGACTCACCAATGTCCAAACTATTTCGATAAAGAAACAGGGCGGAGGTCTTTCCTCAGGAGTCCCAGACTCCCCCTGCACGGGTTCAGGCTGTGTCCGGAGAGAGGAGGAGGTGTTGGGATCCGGCTCGAAGGACCAATTATGTTAGAAAAATGACTCAGAGGCTGGATTCAAAATCAAACACATCGGACATTTATTCTTGCAAGAAGGAGCAAATACATGTACACTCAAAGAAGGATGTCCAGCATTGCTCGAAGTCTCTCCTCCGTAGTTCAGCTTTTATACAGTGTGACAAACATTTGACAGTCATCCCCACTTCCTCTGTATGTCCGGTTTTGTAGATAGTACTGAGTTGGTTGTAGGTCACAAGATAAAGGTACAGAGATGTCGAAAATGAGACAATAGAAACATTCTTGAGCAACAGGTAGATAAGTACATCTTATTTTTTCTCATCAATGACATTATTACTGCCACCGTAAGAAGAGTGGTGCGGAGCTGGTTGTAGAGGTCGAGTGAGACGCTGCCAGAGATCTGATTCAGACTGATTTCCCTGTTAAGATACAGACGTGCTCACAGCCTGCTGAACACAACCCAGACACCAACGCAGCTTCTCCTCATTCAACGTACTGATTCACAGATGAACATTAACCTGCAGCTCCTTTATTTTCTATATTTCTTCTACTATGTGCTGCAGCTGATGAAGTGGAAGACATTCAGAGATGTGCAGATCATGTTTGCAATGACAATGATTGGCACCACTGCACTGTTGAATTATACTTTTTCAGTGGAAAATGGTCTAATAATCAACCCATTTTTAAGTGCAATAGTTTCAAAGAGATTACATTTGCCTTTAAATGGCATTAATAAACTTTAGTTTAAAATATACATTTCAAAGATAATTTTATTATCTTTCACACCTTGAAGGATGAATTCAAAATCCTGTTTCATAATCGACTTTCTAAATGTATTTTGAAAAGGCTTGTTAATGTATATTTTAATGTAAAATATTTCCCCTTTTTAAATCTGATATTGAAACGTATTATTATTAAGTCACCATTTTAATATGTACCGATTAATAGTGTTAATAATGGGAATACGTTTTCGTCTTTTTATTTGATCATTTCACCTTGAACAATAATTTAATACAGTTAAGAATCATCTTAAATATAACTGTATTCAGAGGCTTTTGTTGCCATCAGCAGTTCAATATTGAACTAAAGAGAATTAAATGCAGCTGTTCGGTGTGTCACAGGACACACACACACACACACACACACACATCTTCTGCTATGATGTCACAAAAAAAGCAATGAGGGGAAGATATATATACATCAATATCAGGGTTCCTGTCACTCAGTAATTTGTTTCCAGAGGGGCTAATTTAAAGTGAGCTCTGACTTAAAGGCAGCATGAGGGTCTTCTATAATAACACGAGACAGCTTACATATCAGAGTCACTATCCACCGACAGGACTACTTTGTTCATAATGTCCTCGGGTCTTTTTTAAAAGTCCTCATTAGAAACGACACCTCTTTATGAAAATCAATCTGTTTCAACAGAGCAGTTTAGCAGAAGGAAATTATTCTACGCAAATCTTTGGAGTTGACTGTTAGTCGAAGCCGTGAACTTCCATCAGTGACCACGAACGAACGGTCCTGACAGAAAGACCCAAACACAGGAAGTTCCTGAAGCCTGTTCAGCTCTGTTGCACCAACACTGCTGCGTGGTGCTCCATCAACAGCTGGACAGCTTCCCAGCAGCAGACCGGTGCCGGCGTGCTCCCGGTTCACCGGCAGCCCTCCCATCACTGAGCTCCGACCATCACCGACTCTACAAATGAGCGCAGGAGGCCTCTCGGTGATGGAGGGAAACTCTCAGCACCACCTGAATATAAAGAGCTCTAATGGAAGCGCCACATTAAATTGCTGCTGCTACTTTTAACAGTGTAATTTTAATCCTGAACAGAATTGGGACGCACACAGAGCTTCTTTAGTTCTTATCTGATAACATTATTATAACATTCCTACTAAGGAACTGTGTTTTAAAAATATTCCTTTTTTTTCTTCCTCTCTGACTGATGGGCGTCGATATCTGGGACTCTGTTTCAGTTCATAAATATCAGTGCTCTGATGTCTGAGTTGATTTTTTTGGGATATTGAAGAATAAAAAGTTGAATCCTCGGGATCTCGTTTTTTGGGTGGTTGCAGATTTGTTCCTACGTGGAGAACGATGCTGAAGTCTTTCACCGGCTGCAGAGACGTCTTTAGACAGACGCACGGCGTCCTTCCAGCAGGCGGAGAGTCTGTCGGACACCTTTCTCCACCCGCCGGTAGTGAAGTCTCTTCCACAGACTCTGCTGCTGCTGACGGCCACATTCCAGGTCCCTGAGGAACACCTGGACAGAGGGACAGACAGACAGAGGGACAGAGAGACAAAAGGACAGTAGGACAGAGGGACAGACAGACAGAGGGACAGACGGACAGAGAGACAGGGACAAACGGACAGACAGACAGTAGGACAGAGGGACAGACACAGACACACAGAGGGACAGAAAGACAGAAGGACAGAGGGACAGTAGGACAGAGGGACAGACACCTTAATATGGACCTCATGCTCTATCTTCTTTGTCGGGTTTGTTTGTACGATCGTTCCGAGTTCGATTCCTGAAACACTTCATTAAATAACTTTGATGTAAATAGTTGGTTTGATCCTGATGAGCACCGACAGTTCATCATCACTGACACTAACAACGCTACAAATGTCTCACACAGACTGGTTGTAATTTTACTGCCTTTAAGCTGTTATTTTGGTCATTATAAATTCTACCAACATGTTATACCTTGTTTTCTTTTCAGTACAGTCAGCTCCTTGATCATTTCATATGAATTTATATCAAGGAAAGAAACAAGATTGTCTCTTGAAATTATGTTTTTACAGCCGTCTCACCATAAAATGCTGTCGGTGAGTTTTAGACATGTCTGGCAAACTTTTCTGCTTTTTATAAATGAAACAAGAAACGATGGAAACCGGTAGAATCCCACCACATATGAACACGGCTATTAATACAGTCATACGTGTAATCAACACACACATAGTAATCATCAGCAAAGCCTCACGCTCAAGAATTCTAACTATATTGTCGTGTTGTGTACCTTCAGCTGCTGCTCGACCCGCCGGCGGTCCCAGGACGAGGCGTTCTCTCGGATCACGCTGAGGATGGGGTGCCAGTCCTCGCAGATGTCCGAGCCCTCGGTGACAGAAGCCAGGACCTTCACCCGCCGGCCGCTGCCAGCGTGGCTCCTAGGAACTCCTCGGACGTACAGCGACTGCTTCCCCACGTCGCTCAGCGGGTTCAGGTACAAGCTGAACAAAGACAGCAGTCATGGAACGTCTCCTCACGGCGGGAAACCCAAACGGTGAACACGGTTAAACAGATCAAGTTTGTTCTGAAAACAATTCCACTAACTTTAATATTTTGAGTTCCTGGGGCATTTTCATCCTTTTGACTTCAGTAAACTGATCATTTTGGATTAAATTGAACTATTTTGTGGAAGTAAGCAACACTTAAAAGTTTATTTTTACTGAACTTATTGTTTCTAAATTAGAAAAACTGGTTCATGTGAACACGGTCAGGCTGCATGACGCAGGAAATTATACCAGTTTCCCATAAATAGACTTTGCTGGCCTGCACAGGTCAACTGACAGACGTCCAGGTATATTTAGTGACCCAATCAGCCTTTTTAATTTATTTAATCTTTTAAAAAAGACGACACGAGATCTGAGTCGGACCCTCTGAGTGAGCGGAGGCGGACCGCCGTCGGTCCCGTTGGACGCCCGTGGAGTGTGATGCTGCCTTGGGGTCCACTCATCTGCACTCAACACATATTTTTCTGGGTTTTCCATTGTTAACAGTGCAGCCTGTGAAACTGGAGACTGAAGCTTTTTAAGTGAGATGTAATCAATGTAATTGAGGCAGTGAGTTTTTAAGTTTTGAGTCACATGATTTTGAGTATTAATATATGAAAGTGTTTGTTCAAAAAGGACCAAAAGACATTTTGAGTTAACATAAAAGAATAGTTTTTACTTATTTTATTTTAAGTTCTGTAAACTTGATCCCATGAAGAGGTGAATTAAAACCTTTGTTGCAGTAACTGAAAATATTTAACTTCACCTAATAAAAACTCGAACTGGAATCAAAGCTTACATGTAGGATGTTGACAATAAGAAAATGTTGAAGTAATCAGTTCTCTTCATTTTTTGGAGTGGTGGTAACTTATTGGGGTGAATAAAGTGTGAACAAAAAGGTGGCCTGTGTGTGACGAGATGCTCACTGCACGGTGTGGATGCTGGGATGCTCCCTGCAGGCGTCCACCAGAGCCAGAGCAGCGTTGTCTCCGATGTTGTTGTAGGCCACGTTGAGCTCCTGGAGCCCCGCGTGCTGCTGCAGCCGCTCGGCCAGCTGCAGCGCCGCCTCGTCGCCCAGGCCCGTGTGCATCAGGGACAGGTGGGTCAGCGACTGGTTCTCCGGCAGGGCCTCCAGCAGGGAGCGGGCTCCAGAGTCCAGCAGGGGGTTGTCACACAGTCTGGAGGACACAGTCATGGTGAGACCTTTCTGGTCCTCCACTAGGAACACATGACATAAACCGCAGCCTGATGGCACAAAGAAACACTGCGACTGTGGCGGAGACGGACTGACGGACGTCCCTGGACGGTGGTGAACATCTCACATGGTAGGAACTAAGATTACCGTTTGACTCTTTTAACCAGTCAAGTTACAGTTTACATCAAAGTTGAAAGAAGACATGGATCAGCGGTTCTTCACGCGAAGGGAAGGACAATATAATATATAATATAACATAATATAATATTTCCACCTGTTCACCTGCAGCTTCCAAACCACAAGTAAGTCTGTTTCTTTCTGCTGCTTTTATGCAACCAACCCCAAGAATGAGCCAACAGATCTCACTTTCAAATGTACAACCGTGTCTGATAAAAACTTCATATAAAGACGTGTTAATGCTTCAGCAACACATGCAACACCTGCACACGCTCCAGGTACAATAAAAAAACATTTTCAAACCTCAGACAGCTCTGATATTTGAAATCTAAATATTAAGAATTATAACACAGCAGCAGAGCTAAGCGAGGACTGAATGAAGTGTGGTCTTACTGTAGAGATCTAACAGAGCTCTTGGGGTCTCTCAGCAGGTCTCTCAGCAGGATGCAGGACTCAGGACCCAGGCTGTTAAACTGCAGACTGAAACAGGCACACAACCATCACACAGCAGACACATGCTGGACTAGTATGGGAGTCAGTCAGTCGATAAAGAGCAAACTCAGCTGTACTCAGAGTGCTGTGAACACTGGGGGGCGTTTCTATTCTCATGAAGACCGGTGAGGTCAGAGGTCATCAGCAGGTGTTTACAGCTGGAATATGAAATGACCTGCAGGACTTTAGAGAGGTCAACTCATGAGCTACACTCAGAGCAGTGCTGTGTCCCAGATGTTGTACTGGTGTTCCAGATGTTGTACTGGTGTTCCAGATGTTGTACTGGTATTCCAGACGTTGTACTGGTGTTCCAGATGTTGTACTTGTGTTCCAGATGTTGTACTTGCGTTCCAGATGTTGTACTAGCGTTCCAGATGTTGTACTGGCGTTCCAGATGTTGTACTGGCGTTTCAGATGTTGTACTGGCGTTCCAGACGTTGTACTGGCGTTCCAGACGTTGTACTGGCGTTCCAGATGTTGTACTGGCGTTCCAGATGTTGTACTGGCGTTCCAGATGTTGTACTTGCGTTCCAGATGTTGTATTAGTGTTCCAGACGTTCCACTGGTGTTCCAGACGTTCCACTGGTGTTCCAGACGTTGTACTGGTGTTCCAGACGTTGTACTGGTGTTCCAGACGTTTCACTTGTGTTCCAGACGTTGTACTTGTGTTCCAGACGTTGTACTGGTGTTCCAGATGTTGTACTGGCGTTCCAGATGTTGTACTGGCGTTCCAGATGTTGTACTTGCGTTCCAGATGTTGTATTAGTGTTCCAGATGTTGTACTAGTGTTCCAGATGTTGTACTAGTGTTCCAGATGTTGTACTTGTGTTCCAGATGTTGTACTGGTGTTCCAGATGTTGTACTGGTGTTCCAGATGTTGTACTAGCGTTCCAGATGTTGTACTTGTGTTCCAGATGTTGTACTTGCGTTCCAGATGTTGTACTAGCGTTCCAGATGTTGTACTAGCGTTCCAGATGTTGTACTGGCGTTCCAGATGTTGTACTGGCGTTCCAGATGTTGTACTGGCGTTTCAGATGTTGTACTGGCGTTCCAGACGTTCTACTTGTGTTCCAGACGTTCCACTGGTGTTCCAGACGTTGTACTGGTGTTCCAGATGTTGTACTTGCGTTCCAGATGTTGTACTTGCGTTCCAGATGTTGTACTTGTGTTCCAGATGTTGTACTTGCGTTCCAGATGCTGTACTAGTGTTCCAGATGTTGTACTAGTGTTCCAGATGTTGTACTGGTGTTCCAGATGTTGTACTAGTGTTCCAGATGTTGTACTAGCGTTCCAGATGTTGTACTAGCGTTCCAGATGTTGTACTTGTGTTCCAGATGTTGTACTAGTGTTCCAGATGTTGTACTAGTGTTCCAGATGTTGTACTAGTGTTCCAGATGTTGTACTTGTGTTCCAGATGTTGTACTAGTGTTCCAGATGTTGTACTTGTGTTCCAGATGTTGTACTAGTGTTCCAGATGTTGTACTAGTGTTCCAGATGTTGTACTTGTGTTCCAGATGTTGTACTAGTGTTCCAGATGTTGTACTAGCGTTCCAGATGTTGTACTAGTGTTCCAGATGTTGTACTAGTTTTCCAGAATGAATCACTCAGAACACTCCAAAACAGAAGTGTGAAACTCTGGACACTTTCCACCCTAAACGGTCACCATCTTGGCTGTGTAGAGGAAGGGGCGGGGCCACCGACATAAAGGATTTTCAAATTAAAAGCGTGTGATGAAGCTGCAGCTGTTCCTGAACACAAAATGTTTCTTTTCCACTGCTGCTGCTGGACAGAAGAATCAGTGTGTTTATTGAGTGTTAAACAGAGGACACAAAAACACACTGAATTCTGGGTAAAATAATTAAAGATGCAGATATTTTGGAGGGTGATGTGTTCACATGATGAGGTCATATCCTGTCAGTGTGTGATGTGAAACAACACTACTTCCTGTACTACACAGTAAGAGTCCTGACATGTTAGAGGACTGTTGGTGTAGTGATGGAAGGATGTCATGTATGTTGGATGTCATCTGGAACACAACATCAGACCTGGTATGAGCTCAAGTTTGACACCAAATTGCTGCAATGACCTCTTTAATGACAATTTGGAAACTGGCACAAGCGGGAAAAAGTTCCTTCACTGCAGCACCATGACAGCTCTCCTGGATCTGCACTGCGTTTTGCTGAGTACAGAAATGGAGCCCAGAGGAGTCGTCAGATCAGCGGTCATAATGTGCTGCTTTGTGTCATTAAGATTCACCATCTGGATTTACAAAGCTATGGTTCAACACACACTGTAAGCACACCGTGCTACAGAAACAACTCTTTAAAACTGAGTAGTGGTAGTAAAACATGTGCAACGGTCAGCATCATACAAATACGTCATTTTTCATTCCTGAGATCGTTTGTTATTTAAACCAGAGAACGAAGAGCGATTGAGTTTGACTGACTTGAGGTTGTGCGTGTGTCTGAACGCAGGCCACAGCATCTGCAGCATGTCATGAGTGAGCAGGCAGGAGGACAGGTCCAGCTCCTCCAGGTGGTAACTGCAGGAAAACACAGAAAATTACACATTTCAATAAAAACAATGTTTTGCATGATTAAATCTCCTGTTAGCAGCTACATGTGGTGGTTTAATGACATTCAGTCACCCATATTTATTTTACTTAATCACAGCACAAAAGCACAAAAACATGAAGACAACATGTGTGAGATCATCTTTGCTATTCAACAGACATCTGATTTCTACATAATGAATGTTTGCATGGAAACCATCTGGTGGTGATGAGGTCTCCATCAGGAACAGAAGCGTGAGGTAGTGACCACCGACTTCACTTTGCTGTGGTTGTTGCAGCTAGTGAAGGCTCATTTTTAACAACATGCCCCACACAGGTGGATGCAGACTCTCTCCGGGCCAGTTTACCTGGGAGGTGCGCACGAGAGCACAGAACTCAGCACAAAACATTTGAGTGACGTCATACGAATGTTGGTGAGGCGGATGGTTCTGATCGAGGCCAGAACCTCTGCAGTCAGTCTGGGGTTCTGAAACTCATACAGGAGGACCAACAAGTCCATCAGCTCCTCTGGTGGCTGTGGCTTGCTGAGCTCTAGAATCACATAATAATAAACTTTATTTGTAACGCACCTTTCATACAAGAAATGCAGCTCAAAGTGTTTTACATCAAAACAGATCAAAAGGAAAATGCATAAAATGCATAAGAACAGAAGAAAATGCATAAAATAAACAAATAGAGTAAAAATATCAAATAAAGCAATATGCATGTTAAAGGTAGTTCAAAGTGAAGGAGATCTTCAGGAGCAGCTAGTTAAAGGCTGAAGTAAAGAGATGTGTTTTTATCTTTCTTTTAAAAGTATGAACTGAGCAGCTTCTCTGATATCTAACAGATAGTTTGTTCCACAGTTCTGGAGCGTCACTGACAGAAGCTGCTGAACCTCCAATAAACCAGCAGATGATCTCAGTGATCCTGAAGGCTCGGAGTTAACCAGACAGTTAGTGATGTAACTCAGTCCCGTTAAGATCTTTATATGAGAGGAGGAGGAGCTTAAAGTCCATCCTGTGTGTTACAGTGCAGACAGCTGGAACTGGACCGATGGTTCTGGTTACCAGCCGAGCTGCATAGCTGAAGTCTCTGCTGTTTTGTTTCGGAGGCCAAATACGAGAAAAGACTCTTGTTACGCAGCGAACACCAGATTGCTTCATTCTTGGCTCTGGATGGGGTCAAAGATGAAGGTTGCTCCTGGTGCACAATTTCTACACTACAATGTATATTTAAGATTTGATTTGTCTCAACTGGTAAATGGGGGCATCGTCACAGCTGTAGACTAACAAGTAATTCACTGGACACTCAAAAATTCATCTGGCAACGGCCCTGGAGTTGTTTTAGCAGTTATAAAAGACCAGTCAATACCAAACCGCTTTTTTAGCTTTATACCAGGTACCAGGTACCTGCCCTGCCCGGGTTAACGATGAAGGCGTCAGTGAGTTTTGCTGCACAACATTTGCTTGGTTTGAATGGACTAGAAGTCTTAGAATAACTTGTGAATAAAGAAAGAACATAGAGTAGAAGAAAGGTTGGAAAGATGGGTCGTCTTACCTCTGACCAGGTACTTCCTGAGGGCATGTGTGATCTGGGCCACAGTGGTGCTCTTAATGTTGCAGCCCATTTGCTGGAGAAGCGCCCGGTTCCCATAATGCAACATCCCCCCCATGAAAATGGGGTACAGCTCAAACGGCTGGCCCTCGCTGCGCTGCTGCGGCTGAGGGCCGTGGACTCCCAGAAGGCTTTGCTCCACCTGATCCAGGACGTCCTCGTTGTAGCTGTCCTCGGTGCGGAACATCTCGGCCGCCATGGTTCTGGCGATGCTGCCTTTGTTGCGACTGCTGATCTTCTCGTAGAGCTTCGGGAAGAGCTTGAGGAGGTTGAACACGGCAAAGATCCGGAGGGGGATGAACTTGGAAAGAATGCCGACAAGGGCGTTGACGTCCTCACTCGCCTGGCCGATGGCCACGGACACCTGCTTGGACAGCTTCTCCAGAGCGGATCTGTTCTCTCCCAGAACCACATAGAGAGCTGCCAGGTACTCCTGCATGGCCGGCACAGCGAACACGTAGCGCTTCTCCTCCTTCTCGTCGGGTTCTCCTGGAAAACGCTGACTGCTCTCGAGGCAGGGAGCCAAGAAGAAGTCGAGTACGTCGGTCCGGAACATGGCCAGCTGGCGCAGCTCCTCGTCCGTCTTGGTCTTCCCTCCGATCCACTGCTCCAGTTCCTTCTCTGAAAACGACGTGCGTTTGTACGTGACACCGTCGAATGCCAGTTTACCGACTGTCCGGACGACATACAGCATCAGAGAACTCTGGTGCTCCTGAAGTGACGCGTTGGTCCCGGCTCCTACTCCCAGCACCTCTCCACCAAAGTTCAGCCTGAGGAAACTGGTGTATATGCCGGTCAGCGTGCGGATCGGCGCCTTGATGTCGGTGAAGTGGAGGAAATGTAAGGTAGCACATGTGAGCCAGCAGTAGGAGGGCAGGAAGCAGGCGGCAGCCAGCTGGCTCTCTCTCTGCAGGTTGAGGTACAGCAGCTCTATCAGAGCCTGCGCCTCCTGTTTACCGGCAGTCTCGCTACTCCTCTGCAGCAGGCGGCTGGTGAAGTACGCCCGCTGGCGGTCCGGATCACTGAAGCCACATATCTGTGCATACCGGCTCACGTACTTCTGGGGGATCCGATCCACAGCAGACAGTCTGGTGGTAATCAAGACGCTTGCCTGGCAAACAGCAGACAGTTGTAGTGAGTATCTCACCTCAGTCATCAACAAAGATCCAAACTACAGACTGTTTATAAAAGTGTTCGTAGCTTCAGGTCTGTAAAATGGTTCTGATCCAGAAGTGTCTTTAGCTGCAATACCAGCGAGTGCCACTAGAGGTCGGCTCCAAAAAGCCTCCGGCTCCATAGACTCCCATTCAACTTCTCTCATCAAATCCAAAGTGAACAACAACAATTTCTAAATGGACAACCAGCGTAATGTCACAGATTTATTATGTCATAAATGTGAAACATGGTCACAATCTCCCCTTCTGCAACAAGTTTTGATGTTCAGTAATGGACAGAAAAGAATAATTGAAATGACCTTTGACTACCAACCTGGAGATTTCCTCCAGATGTTCCTGAAATATCACATTAACAAGGATGGGTGAGGTGACACTGACTTTGACCTTTGACCACCAAGATCAGTTCATGGTTGGTAACAGGTGAATGTTTTCATAAAAGATTATTATTTATGCCTTTTTATGGCAGCATAAAAAGATAAACCGAGGAGAAGCCTGCTGTATCAGCTCATGTTGTAAATCAGTAAACAACTGCTTTATAGTTTGCAGGTAAATCTCTCTACTTTCTGAGCCACAGCCGACCCGGACCTTCAGGTTTGGGTGGATCCAATGGACTAAAAAGCATCCAAACCTAACGAACCTGCTGAAACGTGACGGTAACATAATCAGAGGACATCAGCTGAGCAGGCAGTCCTAACTGGGGATGCACTGATACCAGGATGTGGCCGCATGTGTCCCAGACAGCAGGTTGGATCTCAGTGTGTCCTGGGTGCGTTCACACCGGTACTGTTACCGGACCACTTCTGATCCAATCACGGTAGGATGCATCCAATCGGGTCTTAATGCCCGGCGTGCACGCTGCCAGAGAACATTGAAATGATGTTGGACTGTCTCACCTCAGGCAGCAGGTACTTCCTCAGCAGGTTCACCACCACCACGGCTGGAGCCAGCGCCTCGTTCGGATCGCTGCATAGCTCCGTGGATCCAACCCGGAAGTCCAGCTGCATCTTCTCCATCCCGTTGAAGAGGAAGAGCACATCTCGGGCCTGGTTCCCCTCCCCGCTCAGTAACGGGTGTTTCCTCAAGTGGAGGTACTTCCTGTTCACCAGGTCTCTTAAGGAGGCCACCCTGTGCAGGAGGGGGGAGAGAGGTGTCATTTTAGAGGTGCGATGCAACGGTGAGCCACCAAAGTTATAAATATTCAAAATTCACAGAAGTAGCAATAAAAACATAAATGCTGACTCGGACGGGGGACGTCATTGGGGGGGTGGAAAGAGCACTTTAAGGAACTCCTAAACCCGGCCACCATGCCCCCTGGAGAGGAGGGGGGGGGTCCGCCCTGAGATGCTGAAGGCACTAGACATTGCTGGTCTGTCTTGGCTGACACACCTCTTCAATGCAGCATGGGGGTCAGAGTCAGTACCATTGGACTGGCAGACCGGGGGGGGTGGTTCCCATTTTTAATAACAGGGACCGGAGAGTTGCTCCAACTATCGGGGTATCCCACTACTCAGCCTCCCGGGCAAAGCTTATATCAGGCTGCTGGAAAGGACTCCGATTCTGTGGAACCTCAGATTCAAGAGGTGCAGTGCGGATACTGTCCCGGTCGTGGAACAGTGGACCAGATCTTTACCCTCACAGGACTACTGGAGGGTCCTGGGAGTTTAACCATCCAGTCTACATCTGTTTTGTGGACATGGGGAAGGCTTTCAACCAGGTCCCCCGGGATTTTTTTGTGGGGGGTACTGCAGGAGTTCCAGGTGCCGGACCCGTTGCAATGGACCATCCGGTCTCTGTCCAACCGCAGTAGAAGATGTGTTCGTATTCTCGTTTCCGGTGGGCGTGGCCTCTGCTAGGGCTGTCCTTTGTCACCGATCCTGTTTGTGACCTACATGGACAGGATATCTAGGAGCAGCCGGGGAGAGGAGAACATCAGGTTTGGGGGTCTCGGGATCGCCTCTCTGCTGTTTGCAGATGACGTGGTTCTGTTGGCCTCTTCAGACTCCCAGCATGCACTCGGGTGGTTTGCAGCCGAGTGTGAAGCGGCGGGGACGAGAGTTAGTACCTCCAAATCTGAGAGGTTTTCTGTGCGCATCCCACTGGAGGTTTTCAGGGCACGCCCATCTGGAAGGAGACCCAGAACATCTGGAGGATTATATCTCCCAGCAGGTCTGAGAATGGCTCGGATCCTCCAGGATGAGCTGGAAGATGTTGAGGGGGAAGTCTGGGTCAGCTTGCTGGCCTGCTGCCACCACGACCCGACCCGGATAAGTGGTAGATGATGGATGGAAATTGTCCATACCAATATTTTTGGAGGACAAAATTGTGCCTACTAATATTTGAGCAAACTTGTTTATGTTATCTTTTGAACATCGCCATAGCCATCACTGAGGTCACTGAGGTCATTGAGGTCACTGAGGTCAAAGGTCACTGACGTTTTTGGACACCTAGTGGCAGTAATTGGATACACAGGGGTGTGTGGGTTTTTATGTATATAGGTCACAGGAAACGGGGGGGGGATTACTAGCAGCTCTGATTTGACCTGATAATTAAAACTGAACTTCAAAAAGCTGATAAATATGATTGTTGACTGGTTCTGACGCTGGATGAGCGTGTGCCCGAGGGCGAGACAAAGACGTCTTACTTGGTCAGCTGCCGGAGGTCTTCACAGGAGAAAGGAACCAGCAGCTTGAAGTGGGTCAGAGTCGTCCCGGCGCACCAGTCCAGCACCAGCTTTCGGACCACGGTACTCTTCCCTGTTCCCACCGCCCCGTACAGCAGCACGTTGAGCCCCCCGTCCCCACCGGAGCCATCGGTGGGCTCAAACAGCTGCTCAACATTCACTGAGGGGCTGGGTGGGGGCTGGGTTTGGAAAGGGGAGTGGAGCAGTCC
>NW_027210893.1:287500-382500 GCF_029030835.1 Brachyistius frenatus
TCTCCGGTTCTACTGGAAGCAGCTCTAAAGCGGCAGTAACGAGGCCCCTGTCTCTGTCTCTGTCCTCTGGTGACTGACAGAGTAACGAGCCCCCTGTCTCTGTCCCTGTCTCTGTCCTCTGGTGACTGACAGAGTAACGAGCCCCCTGTCTCTGTCTCTGTCCTCTGGTGACTGACAGAGTAACGAGCCCCCTGTCTCTGTCTCTGTCCTCTGGTGACTGACAGAGTAACGAGCCCCCTGTCTCTGTCTCTGTCTCTGTCCTCTGGTGACTGACAGTCTGGACGAACACTCATGCACACCGCTGATTAAACACCATGTCACGGAAAACAGACGCACTCACACACCGACGTTTGACCCTCCTCGTCCCTCGTCCCTCGTCCCCCGTCACGGTGTCCGGGGACACTGCCGTGACCTCCTCCACGGTAACTCTGTCTGTTGGCTGTCAACACCGATCCAACACTGCGCTTCATACATCCAACACGTGACCAGCGTCAAGGCGCCGAGTTCAACGTCCGGTGGGACTCTTTCACAATAAAAGAGTGATACGCGATGATCCAGAGCACTCGTTACGAACCGGTGTTTCAGATGAATCTCAGTCCGATCATGGCCTGAAGAACTACTGCTGATTATCATGGAGATTTTAAACTGGAGGACGTTTAACAGAAACTGTTTCATCAGAAGAATGTTCCAGTACTTTTTAGACAGTTCATTCTGCTGTGTTCAGATGTATTGTACTTATTGTACTTGAATTTGGATGTAAAATTTTAAATGGTTTTTTTTAATGCTATGCGCATCACAAACAATGCATGTTTCACTTTGCAATAAATATGAATTTGTAGAGCAAAGTGAACACTGGTGTTTTGTGACTTTAGAGAGGGATGCCCATTAGTTTAGATGGAGCCAGTTTGTCTGGTTAAATTCATACAATCACTTAAACCCCACGTGTCCCCAGAAGCTGCAGCTTGAATAGCACTTGTGGTTTAGTCAGGACCAGCTACTGCTTCTGAGGGTTAACATGAAACTGCTGCAAACCTGGTTTAACTGAGATTTAAATTAAATCAGGTGCACCGGATGTGTTATGAGACTAACTCCCACTAGTATCAGATTAACAGATGATAGATTATCAACCGCTGCATTGTAAACAAGATTTTATATTTTCATTGTAAAACAACATTGACGTGTCGTGAATTTTAGAACGTACATGTTTTATTTTGAAGGCTGTATGTCCAAAACGGAATTTGTAGTTTTAGTTTAGTGATACGGAATGCTGTGACATAATATCCGGTATTTCAGAATAAAAGCATGGCGACAACAAGCACTATAGGTAACTTGACGCGCTGTCAGGAAACAGTTACGATGTCACGTGAATCGATTGTTTTCTTTGTTAATGCTCGACTCAGGTACCGTGAAGTCGGTCCAAGACATGTCGGTGCAAGCTCTTCAACATCTTGACACACATCAGATCAAACAGGGACGCTTTAATTTACAGGATGTGAATCCAAACAATCCACACAGACACCGAAACATGATCAAAATCTAGCTGCTTCAGCGTTCAATCAATCAATCAATCAATCAATCAATCAATCAATCAATCAATCAATCAATCAATCAATCAATCAATCAATCATCGCATCACTGAAACGTAAATCACATCTGCAGAAGCAAACCAGGTTCGTGTTAAACAAGTAGAGACGGCTCTTATTGTGAAGTGCGGCCGGAAGCGCAGTTGTCCGTCGTGTCGGTCGGTGGAGATTGACTGCAGTGGTCCTCGAAGCTGTCAGTCTCCATTCTCTCCGGCAGCCTCCCGCAGCAGCGTCCTCTTCTCAGCATGGCATCCGACGAGCTGGCCAGAAAGCTGCAGTCGCGGCTCGCCGCCACGCAGGAGTCCTCCGGGTCTCCGGAGCCCGAACTCAGCCCGGTCCGACCCAAACCGCACGAGCTTGACGCCGCATGCGGCGACTCGACGTCCGAGCTGTCCGCCAAACTGACCCGCAGGATGGACATCAACGAGGGCAACGCGGCCCCTCGGGCGACCCGCGTCTTCAACCCGTACACGGAGTTCAAGGAGTTTTCCCGCAAGCAGATCAAAGACATGGAGGCGATGTTCAAACGGTAAGAACGGAACCGGTTCTTTTGTTCGAGCCGCGGTCCGTCGACGTGCAGCCGCGCAGATTGAATGAGCGCACAGGGCCGGAGCTCGTGATGAGATTAAGATGGTGTTGTTGACGTGAAGTGCAGGTGGAGGTGGCGGTCACCTGGCTGCTTCTCTACAGGCCCTGCGCTGCGTGCACCGGGGCCCTCCGCTGCGTGCACCGGGGCCCTCCGGGGCCCTCGGTCCATCCATCCGTGTCGTGTCGTGTCGTGTCGTGTCGTGAGCAGAGGGATGAAACAGGCCGCTGCTGTTGTCTGTGACGCCGAACATAAAAAAATACAACCAAATAAATGAACCTTGGATAATTTGGATCTGACCTTTGTTGACCGAAACAGTCCGTGCAGGGCGGTGACAGGTTAACTAGAAGGACGGTCTAACCAGTCCAAATTAAATATGAACACATTCATCCATAATAAAGTGTTTGTTTACTGCTCTTTTTATATGAACCTTTGTGTGTTGGACCTCGTTTACCTCATATTGCGTCAGATAAACAACATTTTTCAGTTCAGTGTGTCAAATGTTCCTGAAAATAGGCTTTAAAAATAAATATATGTTGTACTTCTTTTGATATTTTTTTGCTTGCTGTTACTTTCCAGTTCTCATGCTGGAAAATAACAAAATACAACCGAGTACCATGCCAAGAACAGATTTAGTACGTCCCAGTAGTTAGTATGTTGAAAGTACCAGGATGTTGTACTACATCTGCAGTCTGCAGGTCAGCATGATACTCTGGAAGTTCTGACCCACAATCCTCTGCAGAGAGACAGTTGGTGGCGCTGAAGCTCCGCCCACAAAAGGAAGAAGAAGAAGAAGAGACGTTAAAAGGAAGCTGCTCCTTCCAAATCACATCCTTTTTCTTTTTATTTGAAACTTTGCAAAGGATAAGACGAAGAGAGTCAAAGGTCAAGATGCATTTTTATGATGCAGTAGTATGTCCCAGTTGTACAGAAACTACATGTAAAAGTACATACTTTGTAAGTAGCTGCAGTAGTACTGAAAGTAAAAAGAAAGTGTGAGAGTCTGTATTCTTTTCCTCACGCTATCTTTGGCGCCCCCTGGGGGTCACGGACAGAATATTTAGAGGACTGCTTTTGTGTTACCTCCTTTCTTCCTCTGTTCACTCTGAGCTGTCTGTCTGTGTCTGTCTGTTTGTCTGTCTCTGTCTGTCTGTCTCTGTCGGTCTGTCTGTCTGTCTGTCTGTCTGTCTCTGTCTGTCTGTGTCTGTCTGTCTGTCTCTGTCTGTCTCTGTCTGTCTCTGTCTGTCTCTGTCGGTCTGTCTGTGTTTGTCGGTCTGTCTGTCTGTCTGTCGGTCTGTCTCCGTCTGTGTCTGTCTGTCTGTCTCTGTCTGTCTGTGTCTGTCTGTCTGTCTCTCTGTCAGTCTGTCTGTCTCTGTCGGTCTGTCTGTGTCTGTCGGTCTGTCTGTGTTTGTCGGTCTGTCTCTGTCTGTCTGTCTCTGTCGGTCTGTCTGTGTCTGTCTGTCGGTCTGTCTGTGTCTGTCTGTGGTCTCTGTCTGTCTGTCTGTCTGTCTGTCTCTGTCTGTCTGTCTGTCTCTGTCGGTCTGTCTGTGTCTGTCTGTCGGTCTGTCTGTGTCTGTCTGTGGTCTCTGTCTGTCTGTCTGTCTGTGTCTGTCTGTCTCTGTCTGTCTCTGTCTGTCTCTGTCGGTCTGTCTGTGTTTGTCGGTCTGTCTGTCTGTCTGTCGGTCTGTCTCCGTCTGTGTCTGTCTGTCTGTCTCTGTCTGTCTGTGTCTGTCTGTCTGTCTCTCTGTCGGTCTGTCTGTCTCTGTCGGTCTGTCTGTGTCTGTCGGTCTGTCTGTGTTTGTCGGTCTGTCTCTGTCTGTCTGTCTCTGTCGGTCTGTCTGTGTCTGTCTGTCGGTCTGTCTGTGTCTGTCTGTGGTCTCTGTCTGTCTGTCTGTCTGTCTGTCTCTGTCTGTCTGTCTGTCTCTGTCGGTCTGTCTGTGTCTGTCTGTCGGTCTGTCTGTGTCTGTCTGTGGTCTCTGTCTGTCTGTCTGTCTGTGTCTGTCTGTGGTCTCTGTCTGTCTGTCTGTCTGTACTCACTGCTCCTGGTGAACAGTCGTGGTTATGATATGAGACTTTTAGCGGTGCACAGTAGCAGCATGGACATGAACACGCAGCACCAGAACACGCAGCACCAGAACACGCAGCACCAGAACACGCAGCACCTTCAACAGAACATGTGAAGTCATTTCTGCTGGTTTCATACAGACATGATTGAGGTCAGCTCAGATGATCAGGTCGGTGATGACGTCACGGCTGACGGGCCGAGGTGTATTTCAGTTTTCTGGGTCATGTGACTTCTCTCCTCGGTGGAGATGAGCGCAGCGTAGAAACCTTCAGCTCCCTGTCGCTCTCCGACAAAACCCATTTCTGACTGAAACTCACCACCGACCTCATCTGTCTGGAACCCAGCAGCTCAGAGCAGCGGGGATCAGATGACCATATTATGGTCTGTTTATCACTCGTGCTGGTTCACATGTTTTTAGGTTTACGTCCAATGATGGATCACCGATCACACGTTCGCCAACCTCCAACATTACTTGATTGATGGATCAAAAAAATTCAGTTAACAACAAATTTGGTTTTAAATCTTCAACTCCAGATGCCTGAATACTCGTAATACTGGTAATGCTCGTAATACTTGTAATACTCGTAATACTTGCAGTGCTCGTAATACTTGTAATGCTCGTAATACTCGTAATACTGGTAATGCTCGTAATACTTGTAATGCTTGTAGTGCTCGTAATGCTTGTAGTGCTCGTAATACTTGTAGTGCTCGTAATACTTGTAATGCTCGTAATACTCGTAATACTGGTAATGCTCGTAATACTTGTAATGCTTGTAGTGCTCGTAATACTCGTAATACTGGTAATGCTCGTAATACTTGTAGTTCTCGTAATGCTCGTAATACTTGTAGTTCTCGCAATACTGGTAATGCTTGTAGTACTCGTAATGCTCGTAATACTTGTAGTGCTCGTAATACTCATAATACTCGTAATACTGGTAATGCTCATAATACTCGTAATACTTGTAGTTCTCGTAATACTTGTAATGCTCGTAATACTTGTAGTTCTCGCAATACTGGTAATGCTTGTAATACTCGTAGTACTCGTAATGCTCGTAATGCTCGTAATACTCGTCGTACTCTGCGTGTTGTCATGCATGTCACTGAATATATTTATGCACCCAAAATATGTGAAGGTTTGTCAGCATGGAGGTTGGAAGAGCGTCTCATGAAAGGCTTCTTCAGTCCGAACAGACTGCAGGAAGGTTTTTTTTCACCTTTTTAATAGCTGCAGAGTCGTTGGGAGTCCCTGAGGTCACCCGTGAGTCGTTGGGAGTCCCTGAGGTCACCCGTGAGTCGTTGGGAGTCCCTGAATATTGTCCAGAATAATAATTCACTCAGTAGCTGATCAGTGAATGCAGGGCTGTGATTGGCTGCAGATATCTGGGGCCCTCCAGATTCCTGACATTGGTCCTGGTCTAGCTGAGTTTGGGCTGACGGTGAGTCAGATGATAGTCGCTGCTGTTCTCTGAGACTGTTTGTGTGGTTCAGACTTCCCCAGGAGGAGAATGCTCAACTTGTTTGTCCTGCAGGAGATCCAGCCCACCCCCCCACCCCCTCAAATCTCTTTAGTCTCCCTTCTTTGGTTGTGCTGATCCCATTCACACACTCCACATTCCCAACAGGCATCCAGCGCTGCTGACCCACTTTTCCTCCTCACAGAGCTTCTAGCTTAAAGTCACATTTCAGTTTTCAACAATTCATCAAAAACTCTTAGATATTATCTAGATTTTTTTTTTCCCCACAGTAAAAGCTAGAATTTAGAGCAAGTTCTGGGTATTTTTACATATGCATATGTATCCTGACTTGTCTCTGAGGAATTGGAGCAGCTCTTGGGACCCTCTGGTGTTGTGTTCTCTGTCCTGAGCTGAGCTGAGTGGGTCTTAACAGGGGAGAAGGAGGAGAGTGGAGCAGAGAGAGTGAATTCACTCGTGCCAACAGCTCATGCATCTATAATTAACAAGGAAGCAGCAGAACAATGCAGCTCAGTCCTGACTGTTGCAGGCGATGTGGCATCACTTCCCTCTCAGATGAAGAACTAAACGTCTTGATTGATACGAGTTGTGGCTTTAAACAGCTTTAATATTCATCCGATATCTTTAATGCTGGTTTTATCCTGTGTAAATAAATGTTATATGAGGTCCTTCTTACAGCTGATTCACATTGTTTAGTCTCTCTATTCAACAGCTGATTAAACTGGGTTTAATCTGACCCCCCCTCTGGGAAATCACTGTCACAATAATGAGTGCAAAGCCACGATATCTCCTGATTATGTTCTAGGTGGCAATTTTGCAAAATGACTGCAGTCTCTCCTCATTAAAAGTGCAGAATAGAAACACAGAGTCTTTCTTCTGCTCGCCTTTCTTCTTTCACGTGTTTGGCAAACAGCTTCTGAGCCCGTTCTCGTCCCGAGGCTGTTGGTGTCGCAGAGATGTGCACGAGCTGCCCCGTGGCGTCGGCATCGAAGAAGGAGGTCATGTGACGGAGCAGTGACGAGTGTGTGTGTGTGTGTGTGTGTGTGTGTGTGTGTGTGTGTGTGTCGGTGTGTCTCGCTATGAACGAAGGTGAACAAAAACCACTGCACTGCTTTTTGGTTTTAACTCATCACCTGCTGAACCTCATGAATTCATTATTGATTCATTATAAATCATTAATTTAATCCTCGAGTTTGTCTTTAATCCAGCCATCAATAATCCAATGTTTCAATTCTGACAAGTGATGAGTTGTAATCTAAAAGCAGTCTCATGATTTTTGTTCACCCTCGTTCAGATCGAGACACACACACACACACACACACACAACAAGGTAAAAGGGCGTCACGGTGGTGCAGTGGTTAGCATTGTCGCCTCACAGCAAAAAAAAGGTTCTGGGTTCGAATCCGGTCCTGGGCCTTTCTGTGCGGAGTTTGCGTGCCCCTGTGCTTGCGTGGGTTCTCTCCAGGTTCTCCGGCTTCCTCCCATCATCCAAAAACATGCACCTCAGGTCAGGTTACCTGGCGCCGCGCTAGTGGCAGCCTGCTGCAGCATCTCCCCCCTGAGAGCCCCCCTGCTGTAGTGAAGAAATTTCCCCTCGGGGATTAATAGAGTACTATAAAATTTAAAAAAAATGTAATAAGGTTGGGTTTTTTTTCTCAAAAATGTTCTAGCTTCCAGGTTGATCCAGAAGTGTCTTCAGCTGCAATACCAGCGAGTGCCACTAGAGGTCGGCTCCAAAAAGCCTCCGGCTCCATAGACTCCCATTCAACTTCTCTCATCAAATCCAAAGTGAATCAAATGTGTCCATCAGTTATCTCGGTGTTGTTAGCTAAAGTCACTCCTTCTTATTAGTTTTCTGGAGGTCCATCTGAAAATAATCCCTCATTCATTGGAAAATAAATCAGTTCCTTTCTCATTTTCTTTTCCATTCCCACCCTGATCTTCCTTTTTCTGTTTGCTGTTCAGTCTGCTTTGTCATGTAACTTCTCCTTTTAGCCTTTCTGTGACACTTTGGACAAATAGTAGTTACTGGACGTAACTCCAGTTCTATGAGAACATGGGTAGTCCTCTAAGGGGCTGTGTTATTGGGTAATCCTCTCTAGGCTCCACCGCAGCACCGTGAGATGGATCTTCTGGACCTGGTCAGGAGGAAGCCAACCTTTTGTCAGAATTCAGTAGATGTGATGAAATCAATTCTGGTGTCCAGGACATGAGGGTGATTTTATTCAGATGTTTCAAAGTTAAGACATTTTTTTTCCTTCCAGCTGTTGCTGACGTGGGAGTTGTTGAATTGTTGGCTTCCTCTCTCTAATGCTGAAAGGCTTCTTTTTTTTTTGTGAGGAATTTAAGGACCTTGATAACTTGTGCTGTGATTTGGTACTATACCAGGAAATGAATGAGAATGATTACGAACAATATAACTGGGCAAGAAACCACGTTGATTTTACTGAGAGCAACTGATGCTTCATATTTATCTCAAATACAAGCTTTGTTGAAACATGTTTTCAGAGGGAAACTGTTGGTTTTGTCCTGCGTCATTTCCAGTCATGGACCTTATAACCAGCTCTACCTAATAATGAATGTGTGAAGCCTGTTCTACTGAAACTCCTTTTGAGAACAAACATGTCAGCATAAGAACAGGCGATGATGCCGAGGGTCAGCGGGGGCCTTCGCTCCATCGGGGTGGTGTTTGTCAGGTTTCTGACCTTTGGATGGAGGTTTGTCGGTGGTGATGTCATGCCTGGCTGATTGTTAAAGGACAGGGTGGAGGTCTTCACGGCTCTTTGAAAAGCCGAGATGAAACAATGCTTTGGTTTCTGGTCTGAACAGATTAGCCTCCCTCTCGTACTTAAGTATGTATTCACTCTCACTCACGCATGCAGCTGCTTAAAGCTTCTATAAATGCACTTCCTGTCAGGCGTGCTGTGACTAAGCCTCCATTGGCTGATAACAGCTGTCAGACTGGCTGCTGGAGTCTCTCAGACACGTCAGAGTGACGTCTTTCTTCCTATCTTGCCTTGAATTTTGAGCTCTAAATGCAGCCAGAGACAAAAGGTTTTGTAACATTCAGTTATAACCTGGAAAGTAGGAGAAGAAATGTGAGAATAAATGAATCAAATCACACAATCTGAGTAGTGTTTAAACCTGTGTGCTTTGTGCAAACTGACGGGATGATTTATTGGCTGTATTTAAGCAATTATTCAACAAGTTACCAGTAAATAAAACATGTCATCTAAATGTGTTCATATTGTGGAGCATTTTCACTCTAAAAGCTTTTATTACTGTGATCTCTGTTTCCATCAGATCTCTGGGTTGAACTACTGGTTGTGTCATTTTAATGTGTCTGCTGCACTGTTTGTTCACAGATGTATTTATTCCCTGCAAACAGTGTACAGGTTCTCTCTTAGAGAAGGTGTGTGAGTGTTGCACACTTCCTGGTGCTGCAATGACTGCGATAGATGTTGTACTGTTGTTCTTCCTTCAGGTTGAAGTGAATGTGTTGGCGCAGTGAAGGATCTTTACAACAGTTCAGATGAAACAAGGTTGATTGGAGACTTCCTGTCGATGTGACGCTTGTTGTTCTCTCAGACTGTAAATCTGATTTCTTTCCTTAAATATGAATTTTTGACTGTCCGCACTGTTATTTGCAAGTAAACAGGTCAGATTTGGTCTGTCCAGACATCACCAACTTATCTGCATAGGTTGCCGTGGTAACAGCGTACGCGCAGCTTCACTGGTGACGCAGCTTTCCAACACGGAAGTGTCAGCAGACAGTTTATTTGGGCTTGTTTCTGTGGACTGTTGTTGTCGTGGGGTCCTCTACACTCTCTGATAGCTGTTAGCATAGCAGAGATTCTGTCTCTGAAAATGACGTCATCACGTTTTGACAAGTGACGCAAGAAACCTGATCTGAGCCAGCGGAGAGCTGGACTGAGACGCATCTGTAGAAATCTGGAATGACATTTCAAACCACCTCCGAATGTGTTTTTCTGCTGTTCAGTCTTTCAAAAGTCAAACTAAATACAATCTGGATATGACAGAAATCAGATTTGGGCTGCTGTCTGTCCAGGATGTTCCCCGCCTCCCGATGTCTGCAGCCCTCATAGGATGAGCACTACAGCTGATGGACAGATGGACAGATGGGTTAAATGGCATCACTGTCGCTGACTGATGGAAAGCTGGTGTTAATAGTCCAGAATAGTGTTTCAGATGTCAGTCTGGTCATGTACTTTCCCAACTGTCTCATCTATAGAGAGAGGTGGTTCTTTTGGTCCTCTCAGTTTTGCTGCCGTTCCTGCTTCATAAGAAGAAAATATATTTTTAAGGCGGACGGAGAGCGAACTGTCAAGCACTGCTGCTTGTCTTCCAGTCCTTCTGTGATCCACTTCCTTCCTTCCTTTGAAAAACATTGTGAAACAAGTGTCAAACTGTTCTGTGCTGTTTGTTCCATTTGCAGCTATGACACTGGGAAAGATGGCTTCATCGACCTGATGGAGCTGAAGCTGATGATGGAGAAGCTGGGAGCTCCACAGACCCACCTGGGCCTGAAGAACATGATCAAAGAGGTGGATGAAGACTTCGATGGCAAACTGAGCTTCAGAGAGGTGAGAGGACGACCGGCAGCGACCTCAGTGTGTCTTCTTATTGTACGGTGTCTCTACCTGTAAACACTCAGCTGTACAAAGATAAACCCACGCCGTTAACCTTACTGAGCCCTGTGAGGGAAACGCACTGTTTATGATCATTAGAGCTCATTTTTAGATTTTTATGTGCCGAGTAAAGTTGAAATGTGAACGTGTGAAGGTTTAAAGCCCGGAAAACACGGCTGTTGATTTTAGAGAAGCCACTCATGCTTTTGTATATGTGGTGCTTCATCCAGAGAAAAGACCCGACGCCTATTTTTCATGTTTGCCGTGTGGATTCCAGCTAAAATATACAGGGAGAAGATCTGTGACCACATGTGCAGCATATAATCACAGCAGAAACCAGTGGAGGCTCTAATTACATCATGGTGATACTTTAACTCTCCTTATCTCTCCTCAGTGTCTCGATCTGAACGCGGGTAAACAAAAATCCCATGCCTGCTTTTTTTTGTTGTAGCCACAGACTGTTTATAAAAGTGTTCGTAGCTTCAAGTCTGTAAAATGGTTCCGATCCAGAAGTGTCTTCAGCTGCAATACCAGCGAGTGCCACTAGAGGTCGGCTCCAAAAAGCCTCCAGCTCCATAGACTCCCATTCAACTTCTCTCATCAAATCCAAAGTGAATAAAATGTGTCCATCAGTTCTCTCGGTGTTGTTAGCTAAAGTCACTCCTTCTTATTAGTTTTCTGGAGGTCCATCTGAAAATAATCCCTCATTCATTAGAAAAGAAGATTCAAGAAGACCTGTTTTTGGGGGCGTGTCTGTTTGATTGACAGGCCTGCGGTGCAGTCAGGTTACAGCTATCGGTGGGCGGGACGTAGTATCGTCAGGTTTCCAATCAGATCGGTCAGATCCACCGCTGGCTCCTCCCCCAGCTCGTCCAAATATGGTCACTTCCTGCTCCAAACCGCTCCGAACTAGCAAAGATGGTGACGGACAGAATCTGAACTGGAGGATTCATGACGTTCACAAACCAACGATGACATCACTGATGGATGATGACATCACTGATGGTTGATGGTTGGTTACAATTTGTCACTTGTTGGACCTTAAACATTAGACACATTAAATTAAATGGAAACTCAACGTCTCCATTTTAGGACTGGCAGCAACAGAGCTGCTGATGTTGACACGCATGTGCAACCGTGCAGCACAGACACGCCTCAGCCTGTTTGGCCTGAAGTTTACTCAGGGACCTACAGTATGTATGCATGATGAGGATATTTTGCAATCATAATTCAACGCAAGCAGCATGTTAGTGACCCTGTGTTTTACAGCAGGAAGGGAGGTTGAAGTACTGAGTGGGCTTTGATTGTTTTCCAAGGCTGGAAAAAAGTGGGAAACGGCACCTCTGTTTGTGTTTTCAGAACTTGTTGAAGACGTGCTGTCCAAGCATGTCGCAGATCAGATGTGTTTATAGTCAGTTTGAATGGTGGAGTGAAAGCTGGCCATCTCAGATCTGTCTCTCCGATCAGGGGCCTGATGTATGAAGCAGCGTGGACCCTCGTCCACACTGAGAGTGTATATACGCACAAAAACTGAAAATGTCGTACGCAAAAATAATTCTCAGATGTACAAAACCGTGCACGCGCACACCTGCTGTTGGTGAGACAGCGCTGCGGAAATATTGAGCAGAATTACTTTTGAAATTTAGATCTGTTTAGATCATTTACAGTTGAAAGATGCTTATGGAACAATCATGGATCTGTAGCACAAATTACACTGTTTTGAATGTTGATGACAAACTGGATCTATATAACATGCAATATGTAAAGAAATGAATCATGTGTAATGGATCTGGATCTTTGTGGCTCAGTAACTGTACAGCCCGTGACGGGCTTCAATATCTCCACGTAAACTGAGAAAACTGCAGTTTTCCTCTGCAGACATTTTAAACTAGCACAGTGAGTAAGGTGAGTTTCATGTGGAAGAAGAACCGGAGGGGAACAATACGGCGATGGAGAGATGGCCTGTCATCTGTATATTTCCTGTCTTCATTGGACATAATTATGTTTTTGTTTTTTTAGACTCTACATGTCCCAGAAACTGAGGTGGAAACTTTATTTTTGGAAATATTTGGTGAGTTTCAGTGCTTTGCAGGTTGAAATCGTTAAGTCATAATGCCAGACAAGAGTTTGCGGTCCGGTCCGCACGTTCTCACGTCACGTTTATTTTCATACTCCCAATGTGTGCGTGAAAACCTGCGTACGCAAAGTTTCAGTACGTATGTGTGTTGCATTGCAAAAGACGCAAGAAATCCGATCAGAGATTTGTGCACCTCGGAACATGTTGGCCTGCAGCTGATGCAAACCAGACAAATGGTGGGAAACTGTGCCCTGTTCATGGGCTGGCAGGGTTCGAGGGATTTTGTTGAAAGCAGAAGAGTAGATTTACTGTTTTTATATCGACACAGCGAGGAAACCAGTGGGTGATGATTTGAGAGATGCCATCTTTTTGACTGCACGTATTTGAACCATCTCTCTTCCTGTAGTTCCTGCTTATCTTCCGGAGAGCAGCAGCTGGAGAGCTGCAGGAGGAGAGTGGTCTGATGGCTCTGGCCAGACTGTCTGAGATCAACGTCTCCACTGAGGGAGTGATGGGAGCCAAGGACTTCTTTGAAGCCAAGGTATGATGACAGTTTGTGTTTTCTTCTAATTATTCTGACCTTTACATCTTTAGAATGACGATATTTAGTTTGCCATGTTTAACATTGTGACCTGCACTGGGGGTTAAAACATTGTAATATTTACCTTTCAGTGTTAGTCACCATTTCAGTCATGATAGCGTTTTTAAAACCAAGTTTCCAAAAAAGATGAGATAATGTGTAAATTGTAAGTAAAAACAGAATCATCATGTAAACCCATATTCAATTAAAAAAGAACCAAAGACAACATTTCTAATGCTGAACCTGAGAATTGTTTGTTTTGTGAAAAATATTTGTTTATTTTTAATTTGATGGTGGCAACATAACAAAAAGTTCGGACAGGGTCAACAAAAGACAAAAGATAGTGGTGTAACGCTAAAATAAACACCTGGTGCAACATCTGACAACTAATGAGGTTACCATGGCAACAGATCAGTCATGTGATTGGGTATAGAAGATGATTTCAGAGAGGCGGAGTCTTTCAGCAGTGAAGATGGGGAGAGGTTCACCACTCTGTGAAAGACTGTTTGGGAAAATAGTTCAACAATCTAAGAATAATGTTCCTCAACGTAAAACTACAAAGAATTAGTGGATTTCATCGTCTACGGTTCATAATATCATTAAAAGATTCAGAGAATCTGGAGAAATCTCTGAACACAAGGGACAAGGCTGGAAACCAATATTGGATGGTGGTGATCTTCGGGCCCTCAGGCAGCACTGCATTAAAAACACACTATTCTGGAGTGGAAATCACTGCATGGGCTCAGGAACACTTGTGAAAACCATCGTCTGTGAACACAGTCCATCGCTGCGTCCACAAATGCAGGTTAAAACTCTCCAAAGAAGAAACCAGATAGAAACATGATCCAGAAACACCACCGCCTTCTCTGGACCGAGATCATTGAAGATGGACTGAGGTGAAGTGGAAAACTGTCCTGAGGTCTGATGGATCACAATCTGAGATTCTGTTTGGAAATCATGGACGCTGCATCCTCCAGGTTAAAGAGGAGAGGGACCATCCAGCTTGTTGTCAGCTCAGTTCTAAAGCCAGCATCTGTGATGGTACAGGGATGCATTAGTGCACATGGCATGGGTAGCTTGAACATCTGGAAGGAAGCATTAATGCTGAATGATATATTCAGGTTTTGGAGCAACATATGCTGCCATCTAGACAACGTCTCTTTCAGGGAAGGTCTTGTTTATTTCAGCAGAACAACGTCCAACCACATTCTGCACGTATTCCAACAGCATGGTTCTCTAGTAGAAGAGTCCGCTGATAAACTGGCCTCCTGCAGTCCACATCTGTCAATCATTGAAAACATCTGGAGCATCAGGACATGAACAATACAACAAAGGAGACCCTGAACTGTTGAGCAGCTGGAATCCTCTATCAGGCCAGAATGGGACCACATTTCACTTTCTAAACTCCAGAAACTGGTCTCCTCAGTTCCCAAACATTTCCAGAGTGTTGTTAAAAGAAGAGTTGATGCAGCTCAGTGGTGAACATGATCCTGGAACAACTTTATAGAGACGTGTTGCTGACATCACATTCAAAATGAGCACTTTTTTTTTAGGACTTTTCTTCAGAATTTTTTTTAAAGAAAAAGGCTCAGTGTTCTTTTCCAACCACTTCTGTTTATCATTTCTATAACCAGAGCTGCTCCCTGACAAAATGATGTGTTTACATACTGTGTGTAGTTGAGAAAATATGTCACATGACATGACTGACTGTGAGGCAGCCATGTCGGGTCACTTGGGTTTTAAGGATGATTTGTGTTGACAGAAGGGGGCGCTGTCATTTCTTGTGTTTCCAGGTGCAGGCTCTTTCTCTGGGGAGCAAGTTTGAGGCGGAGATTCGAGAGGAAAAAGAAGAACGCAAAAGGCAGGAAGTGGAGAAAAAAGAACGACAAGCCGCTTTCAAGCAGCTCCAGTCGACCTTCTGCTCATGACCTCTCACAGAAGCAGACGATGACCTGACATGCACAAGTCAGTGTTAATGAGATTTTAGAAACAGCTTCGAACTCCACTCACACTTTACAAAGTGTCCCAATGAGGCACTTCATAACAAAAATAGAAAGATGCATTAAAGTAAACACTAAAGTACCTGAAAATACCTCATAACACATCACAGGCACGGTTCATTCATACCCGACTTTCTGCCATTGAAAACTAGAAGATAAAAACACGAAGATATTCAGTCATTTCTCCAAATTCATGAAAGTCTCCTAATCTCATAGTTTTAATGTGCGTTTCAGTGGATTTGTTCTCTCCTCTACATGAAGGGATTTTAAACATTTAGTTCAGTGAAGCCGTCTTCGTTCTGCTCTGTTGTTTGTGAGGATTTTTCATCTCACAGTTTGGTTGTGATTTACTTTGTGTTTAATCCGCACCTTGTTAACACTTTTACCGATAGATGTCATGAAGTAAACATCTATTTTACAACTTGTGATATAATAAAATAGTACAAGACTAGATCATATTAGGAATAATATTATGATATGTATAATAATAAGTAATAACATCACAGTGTGGAAACATTTGTTGGTCCTTATGCAGTTTTGACTCTGACTCCCAGTAAGCAGCTCATAATCTCATTCAAACATAATTCAATCTGTAAATCAAACAGTCTGGATAATAACATGAACTATTAAAGATGCACAACCTGTTTTTGTTCATGTGCAAAAATATCCCAAGGTCAAAGTTCAAAATCAGGGAGGTTATCTTTGAATGATTTGCTTCACACTTGAGGACATTTTTGAAACATTATATCTTCTTTGTGGATGTGAAATAAGAAGATTGATTTCAATCTCATGTTTGTGTTCAGCTGGAGTCAGAGTGAGGTTAGCCTAGCTTAGCATTGAGACGGGAAGCAACGGGAAACAGCTAGCGTCGCTAAAATCAAATCCTCAGAGTATCAGCAGGAAGGAGGCGTGCTGCCTGGAACACGTGTTACACGCTTTGTGGTCGGCATGAGCTCAGAGAAGGGACGGATACCGGAGGGAATAACTCAGTATATTGAACAAAGACATGAGATTTGATTCTCATGTTAGTATGGTGATTATATTTCCCAAAGCACACCTCCGATACTCTGCCCCATGTTGTTTCATGTTTAATATCAATATAAACGTGGATAACCTCACCCATAAATTCCAAAAACTGAATACCAGGCTTATCATTGAATACATAAATTCAGTCAGCTCAGATCTGTCTGTTTAGCTGACAACATTGTTGTAATAATATTCATGATTCCTAAAAACCAATTCTTCCCATGAGAAATGATTAATGTAACCATAGCAACCTATATTACAATAACATGTTTTCATTGTTACTCAGCGCCACATTTGGGTAGTTAGGCTGCTTTATTGATTAGTCATGGGAACTCATCCAGATGCACAAAATTACAGCAAAAAAAACCAGACAAATATTTTTGACAATCGTGAAAGGATTAGACTTCTACTCGAGTAAAATAACGACATCCCCCCGTCTGTGAAGGAGCTCAGGACTCACCGGAGGACAAACACTGGAACAATAATTTACCTGCAGCTTATAAACTGTGACTGTGTGACAGCTCACCTGTATGAAATGAAGAAGAGTTCACAGGGTCGTTTATTAGATCCTGATTAATCCTATCTGCATGGTGGGGAGCATTTCTTTTTTAGTGATGATGAAGGTACCCCTGTTGCGCCACCTACTGCAGTTTGGTGTGGCACAGTGGAAAGCAAAAAAATTCATAATTTCATCTCCTACAAAGATTATTCGAAAATGACCTCGAGATTTGCTGATCAGAAAAAAAAGAAATAATTGTATGATAGTGATATTTTAATTGAACTCATTTCTCTACACGTCATTAGTCTTGAAATCAGTCATTGAGCCTGTTTAAATGTAGAAATGTGTCCATGTGGTCACCTCACTGAACATGGAGGAGAGGAAGCAGACAGAAAATGACAGATTATTATATGGCCACCACTCCTGCAAATGTTATTAAGAAATCTTCGGTTGACAGACTGAAATTTGCTTAAATGCATTTTGACAAAAGTTGAAGGTTCATGTAGTCGCGTGTTTCGGCTCCAGACCCTCTGTGACCTCTCTGTGACCCTCGGTGACCGAGGTGTGACCCTCGGTGACCTCTCTGTGACTCTCGGTGACCTCTCTGTGACCCTCGGTGACCTTCTCAGGGTTGAGCAGGTATAAATAGTTGATAGAGGAAGTAAAAGGTTGAAGACTTCTTTAATGAACACTAAAGGTTAATTCCTCCATCCTATGTTGACTGAACACTGATGTACAGGTGGACTGATGACCTGCAGGTGAACCCCGAGTCAGCTGTATTAGGCATGACCTCACACATGGCTACAGATATTCAGTCTGCCTCCTGCAGTGGGACACATCTCCACACTGAGTTGATCAGGTGGTTCATTGCAGCGAGCGAAACGTCTTAGACCAGGAAAATATATTTAAAACAAGACATATCTGTGAGTGCATCGGAAATAAATTTGTAAAACTTATTTTTAATCTATGGATTTTTTGTTTACATGTATGTACAATGATAAATATTTTTGTGCAATTGAAAAATATTTTCGTGGAGAGTGTTATTAATATGTAAATTTAAAAATAGATTTGTAAATCCCTTCTGTGTATCATTGATAATGACACCGATCCGGTTCCGTAGTTAACCTTCAGAGAACTTTCCCCCTGGTTCTGGTATCTATGCTGAGCTGAACTAAACATCGATCTATTTATCTCAGTCAGAAAGCGTTTCCCCCCCAAAATACAGATCTGTGTCTGAAAACTGACTACAAGAATTCCTTTAGTGTGACTGTGGATCACAGACAGTCAGCAGTAGCTCTGGTTCTGCCAGAAGATGTAGTTCTCTTGTCTCAGTGACAAAACACCATGTTCACATTGTTTTCTCTTGTGTGGTATGTGATGTTACATTGGAAGGACTGTGTCACTAATATGCACCACGTCTGCAGTCCTTTAAAACACCTGTGAAGATGCATTTACACGTCTGTCCAGTATCCGATCACTGCCTACGTCAGAGGCGGCTTTATTGGTCATAATCAGATGTACTGAACTCATATTACAGAAGTTACAGTCAGGAAATAAATACAACAAAAGTATTGTTATTATATATTTGTATAATTGGAAAAGAAAAGACCTCATCAGTTACATATGTGGTTCATTTGGAGCTCCATCTGTCGGTTAAATTTCAGACTCTAAAATAGATTCACGATCCGAAGAAAGCTACGAATCTCTGACCTGAGCGGTGTTTCTTGTAAAGTGGGTCTTTATTTCTTCTGTATTAATGTACTTTATTTAACGTGTAGTGCTGTCGTTAAACCAACTACTGTTTTTATCACCTTCTTCGGTATTCATTGTGGAAATGGACAATGTATTTTTTTCATGGATAAAACTGTTTATATTGTTATGTTTTATTAGAGACTTATAAGTTGCCAAATATAAAGTCAGTGAAATATATTTTTGGGGCGCTTGTAAGAATGTGTTCTACTTCCTGTCGGAATGGAAACGTTCACCTTAATTGCAATAAAGAATAAATAAAGCTGAAAAATAGTGACTCCACCTTATTACTCATGAAGGAGGTTCGGTCATGTTATCTGGAAATCACATGTAGTTTACAGATCTTGATGTGATCTCTATGGTTCAGCCTATCAAAGCATGCACGTGTTAAGAGTCATTAGAAGATTGAACTGGATTTGAATCAGGCAGTTGGTGCACATCATCACGCAGGAGAGACTCTTAACTATATAATATAAAAGGCAACTTGAGTTAACTACAAATGAATTGCAATTAAATTCCACATAAATGAGTAACAAGTCATTAGCTTTCTCATCTACTTATCTGGGTTAGTGATCTATGAGCCGTGCAAGACCACAGAGCTAATTTGTTTACATATTTTTTCTTTGTAATTCTGTGAACAAGAGAGTCACTTTATTTGAGTCCATTTTCATTGGTTTTTAATAGCTTGAAGTGTCCTACGTTTTGAATGTCCCTCGAACCTTTCGTCCTTTTCCCGTGTGTGTATTGGGTGGCCAGGTGTCAATTTGTTGTTAGCCAATCATTGACAAGCAGCGAGGATTATTGTAACCAATCGGGTTCTCAGAGAGGCGGGACTAAAAGAAAGGAGCGGGAAAAGTGTAGCCAGAGATACAAACGAGCGAGGGAATAATGGGTGAAAATATGGACACGAGGCGCTAGTTCGGAAAAAACGTGTTTCATTACTGTTATTCCTTCAAGTTAAAAGCTGCATATTTTGGTTGTGAACCAGTGTGATGCCGGTAGATGTGACCGCGGACAGAGACCGAGCACGGCTTCCCCTTCATCAGTGTTCTGGCTGACATCTTCCTGAGGAACCGATGAACGGTGAGTTCAGACTATATCCACACTGAGGATTCAAATGGAAGAGTAAGATTTCTTTCCTGTATTTTCTGTTGGCCACGAGGATACTTTAACGGAGCGATTCACCGATATCTTTGTAATAACTTTTTATTTGATCAATACTTATGGTTTAACAAGTCGTGTCAAAGTAATGTCATTTTAACTGGGTAAATGAATGCCTGCCAGTTTTAACTCACAGTAACACTGTATCTTATATTTTGTCTGAGTCCTGTGCTCTAATTGGCCACTTTACAAACATCCTCCTTTTATATATTTTTGTAGACCCTCTTCTATTTACATGTAAAGTGGTTATTACATGTAAAGTGGTGATTACATGTAAAGTGGTGATTACATGTAAAGGGTTTATTAAATGTAAAGGGGTTATTAAATTTAAAGTGGTTATTACATGTAAATGGTTTATTCAATGTAAAGGGTTTATAAATTTAAAGGGGTTATTACATGTAAAATGTTTATTACATGGAAAGTGGTCATTACATTTAAACTGGTTATTACAAGTGAAGAGGTTATTACATGTAAAGTGGTTAGTACATGTAAATTAGGTATTGCATGTTAAAGGGTTATTACATGTAAAGGGGTTATTAAAAGTAAATGGGTTATTACACGCAAAGGTGTTATGACAGGGTTATGACATGTGACATGCAAAGGGATTATTAAAAGTAAAGTGGTTATTACATGTAAAGTGGTTACTACATGGAAAGTTGTTACTACATGTAAAGTGGTTATTACATGTGAAGTCATTACATGTAAAGTGGTTATTACATGTGAAGTCATTACATGTAAAGTGGTTATTACATGTAAAGTGGTTATTACATGTAAAGGGTTTATTGCATGTAAAGGGGTTATTAAAAGTAAAGGGGTTACTACATGTAAAGTGCTCATTACATGTGAAGGGGTTATTACATGATCTATCTATGATCTATCTATGCTCTATCTAGATCTATGATCTATCTATGATCTATCTATGATCAGTCTATGATCTATCTATGATCTATCTGTGATCTATATGATCAGTCTATGATCTATCTATGATCTAACTCTGATCTATCTAGATCTATCTATTATCTATCTATGATCTATCTAGATCTATCTATTATCTATCTATGATCTATCTATGATCTATCTATGATCTATCTATTATCTATCTAGATCTATGATCTAGCTACAATCTATGATCTAGCTATGATCTATCTAGATCTATCTAGATCTATCTATTATCTATCTAGATCTGTCTATTATCTATCTATTATCTATCTATGATCTATTTAGATCTATCTAGATCTATCTATGATCTATCTATTATCTATCTATTATCTATCTATGATCTATCTAGATCTATCTATTATCTATCTAGATCTATCTATGATCAGTCTATGATCTATCTATTATCTATCTATGATCTGTCTTTGATGTATCTATGATCTATCTATGATCAGTCTTTGAACTATTTATGATCTATCTATGATCAGTCTATGATCTATCTATGATCTATCTATGATCTATCTATGCTCTATCTATGATCTATCTATGATCTATCTAGATCTATCTGTGATCTATATGATCAGTCTATGATCTATCTATGATCTATCTAGATCTATCTATTATCTATCTATGATCTATCTATGATCTATCTATGATCAGTCTCTGATCTAGCTATGATCTGTCTATGATCTATCTATGATCTATCTAGATCTATCTATGATCTATCTATGATCAGTCTATTATCTATCTATGATCTATCTATGATCTATCTAGATCTATCTGTGATCTATATGATCAGTCTATGATCTATCTATGATCTATCTAGATCTATCTAGATCTATCTATGATCTATCTATGATCAGTCCATGCTCTATCCATGATCTATCTATGATCTATCTATAATCTATCTTTGATCTATCTATGATCAGTCTTTGATCTATCTATGATCTATCTATGATCAGTCTATGATCTATCTATGATCTATCTATTATCTATCTATGCTCTATCTATGATCTATCTATGATCTATCTATGATCTATCTGATCTATCTATGATCTATCTATGATCTATCTATCTATGATCTATCTATGATCTATCTATGATCTATCTATGATCTATCTAGATCTGATCTCAGTCTATGATCTATCTATCTATTATCTATCTATGATCTATCTATGATCTATATGATAGTCTATGATCTATCTATGATCTATCTATGATCTATCTATCTATGATCTATCTGATCTATCTATTATCTATCTATGATCTATCTATGATCTATCTATGATCTATCTATGATCTATCTATGATCTATCTATTATCTATCTATGATCTATCTATGATCAGTCTATGATCTATCTATGATCTATCTATGATCTATCTATGCTCTATCTATGATCTATCTGTGCTCTATCTAGATCTATCTGTAATCTATCTATGATCAGTCTATGATCAGTCTATGATCTATCTATGATCTATCTAGATCTATGATCTATCTATGATCAGTCTATGATCTATCTATATCTGATCTGATCTATCTAGTCTATGATCTATCTATGATCTATCTATGATCTATCTATGATCTATCTAGATCTATCTGTGATCTATCTATGATCAGTCTATGATCTATCTATGATCTATCTATGATCTATCTATGATCTATCTATGATCTATCTAGATCTATCTATTATCTATCTATGATCTATCTATTATCTATCTATTATCTATCTATGATCTATCTATGATCTATCTATTATCTATCTATTATCTATCTAGATCTATCTAGATCTATCTATTATCTATCTAGATCTATCTATGATCAGTCTATGATCTATCTATGATCTATCTATTATCTATCTATGATCTATTTAGATCTATTATCTATCTATGATCTATCTATGATCTATCTATTATCTATCTATTATCTATCTAGATGTATCTATTATCTATCATCTATCTATGATCTATCTATTATCTATCTATGATCTATAATTTGATCTATCTATGATCTATCTATGATGCAGATGGTCTAGATCTATCTATGATCGTCTATATCTATCATCCTCACAGCGAAAATCTATGATCAGTCTATGATCTATCTATGATCTATCTATGCTCTATCTATGATCTATCTAGATCTATGATCTATCTATGATCAGTCTATGATCTATCTATGATCTATCTATGATCTATCTATGATCTATCTAGATCTATCTGTAATCTATCTATGATCAATCTATGATCTATCTATGATCTATCTATGATCTATCTATGATCTATCTAGATCTATCTATGATCTATCTATGATCTATCTATGATCTAGCTACGATAGATCTATGATACATCATAGATACGCCACAGATACGATTGTGTTTGTGTTCACCAAATTACTAAAAATGTTGTCCACACCTCCAGTGCACATAACTTTGACCTGCACCTGGATGACAGCCGAATATCTCAGGAATGCATTTTTTCATTGTCAACGGGATATCTCAGATATATTCTGAGGGTCTCTTTTCAAATATGGTACAATTATTCCCTTGGACTCAAAGATGAACTGATCAGATTTTGGAGGTCGAAGGTCAATGTCCCTTTCACCTCAACCCATTCTTGTGAGTGTTCGTGTGAACGTGGTATCTCAGAAACGGCATTCAAAGCTTTTCTGTGACATTATAATGTGTATATATATATATATATATATATATATATACTTTCTTAACACATTTCTGCCCATTATTCGTTGCCATCACTGAAGAACTTGAATTGGTGACACTGCTGGTTGTCCTTCCAGTAACTGGTGATTATATAGATCTTCCTGTGTGTGTGTGAAGGATCCATGTTTTACAAT
This sequence comes from Brachyistius frenatus, assembly GCF_029030835.1. Lineage (NCBI taxonomy): Eukaryota > Metazoa > Chordata > Actinopteri > Embiotocidae > Brachyistius > Brachyistius frenatus. The sequence continues at coordinate 310,732 of NW_027210893.1, forward strand.
TCATAGCCTATCAATATCTGAGTTTGGACAGAAATAGACGCAAACAGCAATTGGGTGGTAAGCAGAGACATTCAACATGAGACGGTAATTCTAGTTTTGTTTTGTTTATATTTATCCCCTATTTGACAATTGATTGGTAATAATTTAATTTGAAAATGTATTTAAATATCCATTTAAATATCAGTCAATGAAAACTTTATATTTAATTCCAAGACACTTACGGTCCTTCCTACAATTCTAACCACTGAGCAAAGCTTAAACAAATCAGCTGACAGTATTCAGAAAGTTAAATCATAAAATCAGGTTTCAGGATGAGCGTGGTGGTGTCAAGTTAAGTGTTTTATACTCCAGGCAATGATTTGGTGCTATTAGGATGTCAGCTGTTGACTGTCAGGGTTATTGAACAAACCTGTCTCACACACATCCACAAATGGCAAGAATTTATAGCATCACATGTTATTTGAATGTATTATAATATCCTACAAATGGAAAGTGAAGGCCTCATCGTCGTGACAGTGGCGTGTCCCGTGCACTGTATGTAGTCAGACACTCAGACCAGGTGGCTGCACAGCAACATCCTTTTTATCATGAAAAAATAACACACAGCAGTAAAAACAGAGCGATCCTCCTCTAACTGGTGGTGGCTGTGATCCCAGAGCAGCTGCATGTGTTTGATGTGAAGAGTGTCAAAGTCCTTTCATCATTTACTTTGAAAACATTAGGAATTTTTCATCTAGTTTGTGATTGCTAGACTTTACAGACATGAATAGGGTTGTTCAGATATACAGTCATGATTGCAACATGACTGATAATCTTGTATATGTGTATATAAAGTCAACAGCTTAACTTTGAGATGAATTGATTGATTAATGTCGACCATCGTTAGTGTCACTTGTTTTGTTGTGTTGTATTTTGTGCATGTGTTTGAGTGTCAACTGAAGAGACTCAGTCTAACTGATGGTGTGTTGAAGGCTTCAGATTTAGTGACTCAAGCGTTTCGATCTGCAGCTATAATTTTATATTTGTAGGAGTAGAAGCTGATGGACCTCAGGCACTGGTACAAATTTAAAGATAATTTTGTTTTAAAAATTATGGTAAATTGTTGAATTGATTAGGCCTATTTATTGATAACTTAAAAACAATACAATAATTAACTTTACTGACTCAGTTAATGATGGTCTCCATCTGTAAAGGCTTGTAGTACCGCTTTACACCAGCAGCAGGCAGCATTGTTTCATACTGTATCCTCCATGTTGCACAGCATCTGCAGTCACATTGGAAAGTAAATGAATAAAACAGACTTGATGTTTCAGTTTGTTTAGAAAACATTTATTTATGTAATGTACACTGTACAAAGGCTCTGACACGTCATCCGCTCACGTCTCATTTCCTTACATGTGTCTGAAGTAGCTACAGGATTTCTTTTAAACAGTGATTCGCTCCATATCAACAGCCTTTAAAGGGAAACTATTGGTCCTAATGTAGCCTTCATTGTTAAATCTATAGACATCTATTATTGGACAAATTGAGAATAACATATAATTTTTTTGCATCATGATTTAGGCAATGATCTTTCAAAACAAAGGCATTAATCTACAAATCAATCAGCAGTCGTATCATTCTATCAGTCCCTACTGAGCCATAATTAATGCAGGTCAGTCTAATGTTCGGCAGCCTGACATCTTGCAGGCTTCAGATGAATAACCTTAGCAGCTTAATATTGACAGTGGAAGTACAATCATCTGATGCTTTGTTGTGATTGTCACCTCATGTTGGTGTACATTTTCAGTTCTATTGCTTGTCTGAAAATGTCAGAGGAGGATACAATTGTTGAGGAACACAAATGCCCTTAAAATGAGATGACAGTAGAATCTCTGTATTTCTGTCCCTTCCTTTACTGGCTCTTAAACAGTTCCAATACACCTGCCATACTTAATAATCCCATATTTAGCTGTACAGGGCTGGCACCGAGGCTTTAACTTTAACTCCTGTTCTGTGAAGTGTAAAATATTAATTTCAGTTTCATTAAGCATTTCAAAACCACTGGACTAATGCGTGGTTTATGCACCGTGTTGTCAGTTCCCTCCGAGGAGTTTCAATCACAAAATTTAACACAAAGTTAAGCGATCTCTGCAGTATTTGTAGGAGACAAATGACCTGAATAGAAGCTCTGCTAAAGGTATTTGTGCACAAAATACAGTTTCCAAATGAAACAAAATATAACTCCACATTTTCAATCTCCTTTCACCGTCTCACTTTGAGCCAACGGTTCTTTAGGTGCAGAAAAAAAAAAGAGTTTTCTGTGATGTGTAGTGTTCTTATTGTTATAGGAAGTGATTACGTGACTTCTTTTTTATTAGGTAGTAGTAGTACTAGTAGACTTCCAAATTTGATCAATTCCCACATATATTTACCACAAAAACATCCCATAAAACCTGGCAAGGTGCATCACAATTTCTAGTAAAAGCTGCCTCAAAATGAAGCATTTTTTATGACAACAATCACAAAATTGGTTTTGTTTAATTTGTTTAATTGAATCTAAATCCACATGGTGACCATATGGATTCAACCATTGTCACTGTGGACATGTTAGCTTGCTGACGTCACTGTGCACACCTCTATATCACAGGCATGATGACAACATGCATACTCCACACAGAGACCACCTCTGTCCACGTCCAGCCCCACAGCCTTCCTGCTGACCACTGCACTACCTGCTGCCTTGTGGCATTTATCCTGGTTTTAAGAAAAAAGAGCAGCTGGAGTCCTGTGGATGACATCATCAGATCCATACACCACCTTCTACCTGCACAGACACTGTCACAGTAACCAAAGGCGGAGTCCTACTTTTGGAGCGAGTGGATTGTAGTTGTTGTTCAGACGGGCCAGCATGGAAACCAAACCAGAGGGAGATTTGAAAACCATTTAAACCAAACTAAATTTTACTTTTGCCCAATCAAAACTGCAAATTAGAAACAGAATAACAGCTTAACAGAATAACAGCTACCGGCAGCCTCTTGAATGGGCCACAGTTGGCTGTGGGTTGCATAACAACAGATAAGGTTATGATCTTTATTTGTTATTTTTTTAAGTCAACTGGCCGTGAAAGCTTTGGGTTGAGCCAACAACAACCTCACGGTTCTGTTTAGGAGAAAACGACTTGCCCTGGTTTCCTGGGTTTGATCCATTCGACGGCCCGACCGCCGTATTCAGACATGACCTTCGTACCATGACCTACTCTGACCCTGCTCGTATGTGCGTGACACAGACGCGCTCTGGTGGACGGAGGGGGTATTTCTCACTTAGCTGTTCACATAGCAAGAAGTCAATAACTTGGATACTGGTGTTTATCATGTCTGCAGGGATTCAGAACCAGACTTCTCCAGGTTTTAATGGGAACCTGATTATGATCATAACTGAGATACTTACATAGAGACACGCTGATGACTGGAGTTAAAGTGGAACTGAAACTGAAAGTCATAACTGAACCACTTATTTTCAAACATAGCTTGATCATACTCTATCCAATGACAAAGCCCAACAAAGATCAGGAAATATAAAATTCACTTTTACTAAATTTAAAAGAAATCTGGTTTATTACAATTTGGGTTTTATTTGTATAGTTCTCGTCATGTATCAGGTATGATGCATTGTCGAGTCGTTCCTGACATCACAGAATGCAACACAGAAATTACACTGCTCCAAAAAATAAAGGGACCACTTACCAAACAACTCAATGTAACTCCAATCAATCCCACTTGTGTGAAATCAAGCTGTCCAGTTCGGATCAACACTGATTGAGGATCAGTTTCACCTGCTGTTGTACAAATGGAACAAACAGGTGGAAATGAGGCAATTATCAAGACAACCCTATAAAGGAACGGTTCTGCAGGTGGTGACCACAGACCGTTTCTCTGTCCTCGTCCTTTCTGGATGATCGTTGGTCCCTTTTGCATTTTGCCAGTGTCCTCACCACTAGAGGGAGCATGAGGTGTCTCCAACCCACAGAAGTTGTTCAGGTAGTGCAGCTCATCCAGGATGGCAAATCAATGTACACTGTGGCAAGAAGGTTTGCTGTGTCTGTCAGCACAGTGTCAAGAGGACGGAGGAGATACCGGGAGACGGGCCGGTCCACCAGGAGACGTGGAGGGGGCCGTAGGAGGACAACAACCCGGCAGCGGGACCGCTATCTGCTCCTTTGTGCAAGGAGGAGCAGGAGGAGCGCTGCCAGAGCCCTACAAAATGACCTCCAGCAGGCCACTAATGTGCATGTTTCTGCTCAAACTGTCAGAAACAGACTCCATGAGGACGGTACGAGGGCCCGACGTCCACAAGTGGGGTCTGTGCTCACAGCCCGACACCGTGCGGGGCGACCGGACTTTACCGGAGAACACCGAGATCGGCAGCTTCTCCGTCGGCGCCCTGCGGTCTTCACGGACGAGAGCAGGTTCCCACTGAGCACATGTGACAGACGTGACGGAGTCTGGAGACGCCGTGGAGAACGTTCTGCTGCCTGCAACATCCTCCAGCGGGACCGGTTCGGCGGCGGGTCAGCGACGGTCTGGGGAGGCGTTTCTTCGGAGGGCAGCGCAGCCCTCCGTGTGCTAGCCAGAAGTACCCTGACTGCCATTAGGTCCTGGGATGAGATCCTCAGACCCGTTGAAGACCATCTGCTGGTGCAGCGGGTCCTGGGTTCTTCTGATGCAGGACAATGCTCGGCCTCATGTGGCTGGAGTGTGTCAGCGGTTCCTCCACGATGAAGGCGTCGACGCTCCGGACCGGCCCGCCCGTCCCCCAGACCCGAATCCAATCCGGCACATCCGGGACATCATGTCTCATTCCGTCCGCCGACGCCACGTCCACCGCAGACTGTCCGGGAGTGGACCGATGCTTTGATCCAGGTCTGGGAGGAGATCCCTCAGGAGAACATCCGTGGTCTCATCAGGAGCATGCCCAGGTGTTGTAGGGAGTGATACAGGCACGTGGAGGACACACACACTACTGAGACTCATTTGGACTTGTCTTCAGGAATCTCCACAGAAGTTGGATCAGCCTGTGATCTGATCTTTCCACTTTTATTTGGAGTATGATTCTGCATCCAGACCTCCATGGATAATGATTCTGATTTCCATTGATCATTCTGATGTTATTTTGTTCTCAACACATTCCACTATGAAATGAATCAAGATTTGAACTGGAATATTTCATTCATTGAGATCTGGGATGTTGTTTAAGTGCTCCCTTTATTTTTTGAGCAGTGTATTAAGTATTTATTTAACAGTCCCTCCAGGATTGTTGCGATCAGAAATGGTTGATTTAGTAATTTCCAGACTTTTAAGTGAATATTTTGTGTAAAATGGTGAGAATTAGAAAAAATTGCAAGTGGAGAAAGAAAAATGTACCCAATAAAGGCATAAATATGTGATCACTTCCTTTGATAATAAAGCTACTGCACATCATAATAGAATAATCATATAGACTCCAAGGACTACATCAGCCTTTCAAAATAAGAGCTTAGATGCTGTTTAATTCATGTTCATTCAACACATAGACCTGCTGGATGAAACAAACAAAGAGACGTCTCTGACAACTGGACGTGTGGAGAAAACTCATTTAACATCCAGTAATATGGAATCACTTCCTTTGATCACAAACATTTAATCACATCATTTTAATGTGAAGAACATATTTCCCACAAACCCCGTCACTTCCTGTTTCTCCTCTTGTTCCTGTTCCTCCGGTGAACAGAGTTTTATTTGGAGATGAAAACAGGAGCAGAGACTTTCTGGTTGAAATGAGGAGTTATTGTTGCTAATGAAGAGAGTTTTGTTTAAAAAGATTTACTTTATGTTTTAATACTTTCAGCTCAGATTCTGATGATAAAAATTTTTGTAGAAAAATTGCATGAATTGTAAAACATTTGCAAGCTCCCGCAAATATTGTTTTAAACATTTCGTTTCCTCTTTTTAAAATAAGTTGATACGTGTAACACCGAGGTTTGTGTCCGACCTGTCGGATCATCTGACTACTGGTGTGTAATGCTGGATGTGTTTCCAGGACTGTGAGTCTTGGTCTAACAACTCCAGTATTAATTTGGTGCATATGTTATCCTGGTAAAACTGTTGGCCAGAACAATAGAAAAAAACAAAGGAACAACTTGTAATGAACAGTATCTGCCTACAGCACCCTCTACTGGTTAGCTGTTCCAACCAACACGACTGGCAGTAGTGATGGGCTCCTCCGGTCGCACTGAGAACTCCCAGTGAGTGGATAGACGAGCTGAGGGAGCCCACAGCAGCATCTATGTGACGTACATTTGGATTTTAAATGTTTAAACATACGTTCAGATTTACCAGATTAAATCAAATACCTCCTGCCTGCTTTGTTACCCTGGCCATCATCAGGAACTTCCCTCCGCTTCAGCCGTCTTACTCCATCCTGTCGCTGCCATCCCCGTTGATCTGCACCACACAGTCCTTGTTCAAAGGCTCCTTTGAGTGAGCAGTTTCGAAGTGATGGCCGCTCACCATGTACCTCCCCCGAGCATCCAGCCCTAGGGCCGGAACAAAGCGGCGGTCAAACTGGATTTCTTGGCGCAGATATGAGGTCCTCTTCTGGCAGGAGTCTCCAGTTCCCTCCTGTAAGGCTGACAGGAATACCACCAGCTCAAAGTGGGTGGAGGTGCCCTCACACAGGGCGGGGTACAGAGGGCTCTGCTGGTCCAATGGGTGGTAAAATGTCAGCGGGAAAATGAAGAAGGGGCACGGCTGCTGGCCCAAATGGTCCAGGTGGAAGTCCAGCGAGGTCTGGTGCAGAGCTTGACCTTCGTGCTCCTCATAGAGCACGGCACTCACCTTTACATCCACCAGAGGGCGCTGCAGCAGGTTGGTGGCTCGCAGCATGAGGCACGTCTGGCCCTGATGCTGCCCCACCACCGCCTGAGGGCTGAACTGGATGGCTCCTGCTCGCTTCTGGGGACGTGCAATCTTGGCTAAAAATGCACCTGAAGGTTAAAACAATGAGACTTCAATATAACAACATGGTGAGATGTTTGGACATCGTTACTGCAGTAAATCACAGCCGTTCCTGACATCAGCAGCCAAGGTAAAACTGCAAAATGTTCGTAAAGCACAAGATGAAGGGACACCAAATTAATAACATTAAAACACGATAATTCATAGTTCAGTTTAATGATATGGTTCCATGATGAAGGAGCACATGTGAGAGGTTGAGAAGGGAAACATCTCTCTGGTGTCATACACAACTGAAGCCTGGCACATGGTGAGAGGTGAAAGGCCAAAGGTTGAGAACCACTGTTTTAATATTTAGCAATGTATTTTATGAGAATATCACATGTTTAATAAAAATATTAAACTGTAAAGTAACTAACTGTCAGAGAAATGCAGCGCAGTGGAAAGTACAATATAACTACATCTGTTGCTTTAAGTGGCCCAATCTTTTAAGAGGTTTACTTTTTCTTGCAATACTGAGCATCACCAGCAGATGTCACATTTTGTCTGCATTACAAGCTTTGAAACTATTTTGCGTGTAACTGCTTCACAGTGCTTCATAGACCTTTGTTTCCAGATTACTGTTAGAAGATCAAGGCTACAAACAAACTGTAATGCAGCAGGTCTCCATCCACGCAGTGTTGGAGGAGGACATGAACGGATGTTTTGGAGATCACTGGTTTAGGTAAGGAGCAGATTGGTTAAACATCACTGAAGATGACTGACAGGGGTTTGCTTTAAGTTTGATGGATACGTAAACTCAAGTTACTGGAGAATTGGATGCATCATCAAGAGAGTTATTAATAAAAGGTGTGAATCCAAAACAGACCATATTTTTTAAGATGAGCAGAGAAAAAAAAAAGGTTTTGACCGATATGGTATTTTCTTTGGGCTCCAGCTCGGCTCCTGTTGTGTAATTATACAACCAATAGCTCCGCCCTAGGGATCTGATTGGTCGACTGAACATTATGAACAAATCATCATAACATCACATCCTGCCCATCACTACAAATATCCCTCCACCTCCTCAATGGGAAAATAGAATTAGAACTGAGTTTCATATAATATGTAATATAATGTAGTTTCTACTTGTTATATTTCTATTAAATGACCCATTTGGTGAAGTCGGGTCTCTTTTGGTCCTTTTTGGTCGCTCCGAGCACCCGTACCGTAACACCACGGATAGTCACGCACTTACAGTCCTAGTGGAGGATAGCTGGACCGGTTTGGTTTGAACACATGACACGGAGCTAAAATGTTAAAAACACATGAGAACATGGATATCTTTGTTCATCGGATATCTTTGTTCATCGGATATCTTTGTTCACCAGATATCTTTGTTCATCGGATATCTTTGTTCATCACATATCTTTGTTCATCACATATCTTTGTTCATCACATATCTTTGTTTCTCAGATATCTTTGTTCATCATATATCTTTGTTCATCCGATATTTTTGTTCATTAGATATCTTAGTTCCAACCAGACTGAGCTAGCTGAGCAGTTTAGGTGGTTGCTAAGGGTCGGACTACTTCCTGCAGTAGCAAACATTGCGTACGTTACATAAGAGTTTACTGACGAGACTGATTGTTTTCCAGTTGTTAGTCATACCCCATGTGTTGCCATGGAAATTAAAGTTATATATTTTGGGAGTGAATTGTCCCACAATATGAACACATTTAGATTACTATTATTTAGGTTGGTAACTTGTTGTATAATCTCTATATGACACTGGAGGGTGTGTTAACGTTGTTATTGACAGTGATGCGGTCCAGACCGAGGCGCTTGCAGCTGTGTCCTCGGTAGTGTTGGTGTAGTGTGGAGCGTTGTGTCCTCGGTAGTGATGGTGTAGTGAGAGCGTGGTGTCCTCTGTAGTGTTGGTGTAGTTTGGAGCGTGGTATCCTCTGTAGTGTTGGTGTAGTGAGAGCGTGGTGTCCTCTGTAGTGATGGTGTAGTGAGAGCGTGGTGTCCTCTGTAGTGTTGGTGTAGTGTGGAGTGTGGTGTCCTCGGTACTGATGGTGTAGTGTGGAGCGTTGTGTCCTCTGTAGTGTTGGTGTAGTGAGAGTGTTGTGTCCTCGGTAGTGCTGGTGTAGTGTGGAGCGTTGTGTCCTCGGTAGTGATGGTGTAGTGAGAGCGTGGTGTCCTCTGTAGTGTTGGTGTAGTTTGGAGCGTGGTGTCCTCTGTAGTGTTGGTGTAGTGAGAGCGTGGTGTCCTCTGTAGTGATGGTGTAGTGAGAGCGTGGTGTCCTCTGTAGTGTTGGTGTAGTGTGGAGTGTGGTGTCCTCTGTAGTGTTGGTGTAGTGTGGAGCGTTGTGTCCTCGGTAGTGATGGTGTAGTGTGGAGCGTTGTGTCCTCGGTAGTGTTGGTATAGTGAGAGCGTGGTGTCCTCTGTAATGTTGGTGTAGTGTGGAGCGTTGTGTCCTCTGTAGTGTTGGTGTAGTGTGGAGCGGTGTGTCCTCGGTAGTGATGGTGTAGTGAGAGTGTGGTGTCCTCTGTAGTGTTGGTGTAGTGTGGAGTGTTGTGTCCTCTGTAGTGTTGGTGTAGTGTGGAGCGTTGTGTCCTCGGTAGTGATGGTGTAGTGAGAGTTTGGTGTCCTCTGTAGTGTTGGTGTAGTGTGGAGCGTTGTGTCCTCGGTAGTGATGGTGTAGTGAGAGTGTGGTGTCCTCTGTAGTGTTGGTGTAGTGTGGAGCGTTATGTCCTCGGTAGTGTTGGTGTAGTGTGGAGCGTTATGTCCTCGGAAGTGTTGGTGTAGTGAGAGCATTGTGTCCTCGGTAGTGATGGTGTAGTGTGGAGCGTTATGTCCTCGGTAGTGATGGTGTAGTGTGGAGCGTTGTGCCCTCGGTAGTGTTGGTGTAGTGTGGAGCGTTGTGTCCTCGGTAGTGATGGTGTAATGTGGAGCGTTGTGTCCTCGGTAGTGATGGTGTAGTGAGAGCGTGGTGCCCTCGGTAGTGTTGGTGTAGTGTGGAGCGTTGTGTCCTCGGTAGTGATGGTGTAGTGAGAGGGTTGTGTCCTCGGTAGTGATGGTGTAGTGAGAGCGTTGTGTCCTCTGTAGTGTTGGTGTAGTGTGGTGTCCTCGGTACTGATGGTGTAGTGTGGAGCGTTGTGTCCTCTGTAGTGTTGGTGTACTGAGAGTGTTGTGTCCTCGGTAGTGCTGGTGTAGTGAGAGGGTTGTGTCCTCGGTAGTGATGGTGTAGTGAGAGCGTTGTGTCCTCGGTAGTGATGGTGTAGTGTGGAGCGTTGTGTCCTCGGTAGTGATGGTGTAGTGTGGAGCGTTGTGTCCTCGGTAGTGATGGTGTAGTGAGAGCGTTGTGTCCTCGGTAGTGATGGTGTAGTGTGGAGCGTTGTGTCCTCGGTAGTGATGGTGTAGTGTGGAGCGTTGTGTCCTCGGTAGTGATGGTGTAGTGAGAGCGTTGTGTCCTCGGTAGTGATGGTGTAGTGTGGAGCGTTGTGTCCTCGGTAGTGATGGTGTAGTGAGAGCGTTGTGTCCTCGGTAGTGATGGTGTAGTGAGAGCGTTGTGTCCTCGGTAGTGATGGTGTAGTGAGAGCGTTGTGTCCTCGGTAGTGATGGTGGAGTGAGAGCGTTGTGTCCTCGGTAGTGATGGTGTAGTGAGAGCGTTGTGCCCTCGGTAGTGTTGGTGTAGTGAGAGCGTTGTGTCCTCGGTACTGATGGTGTAGTGAGAGTGTGGTGTCCTCTGTAGTGTTGGTGTAGTGTGGAGTGTTGTGTCCTCGGTACTGATGGTGTAGTGAGAGTGTGGTGTCCTCTGTAGTGTTGGTGTAGTGTGGAGTGTTGTGTCCTCTGTAGTGTTGGTGTAGTGTGGAGCGTTGTGTCCTCGGTAGTGATGGTGTAGTGAGAGTGTGGTGTCCTCTGTAGTGTTGGTGTAGTGTGGAGCGTTATGTCCTTGGTAGTGTTGGTGTAGTGTGGAGCATTGTGTCCTCTGTAGTGTTGGTGTAGTGTGGAGAGTTATGTCCTCGGAAGTGATGGCGTAGTGTGGAGCGTTGTGTCCTCGGTAGTGATGGTGTAGTGAGAGCGTTGTGTCCTCGGTAGTGATGGTGTAGTGAGAGCGTCGTGTCCTCGGTAGTGATGGTGTAGTGTGGAGCGTCGTGTCCTCGGTAGTGATGGTGTAGTGTGGAGCGTCGTGTCCTCGGTAGTGATGGTGTAGTGAGAGCGTCGTGTCCTCGGTAGTGATGGTGTAGTGAGAGCGTCGTGTCCTCGGTAGTGATGGTGTAGTGAGGAGCGTTGTGTCCTCGGTAGTGATGGTGTAGTGAGAGCGTTGTGTCCTCGGTAGTGATGGTGTAGTGTGGAGCGTTGTGTCCTCGGTAGTGATGGTGTAGTGAGAGTGTGGTGTCCTCTGTAGTGTTGGTGTAGTGTGGAGCGTTATGTCCTCGGTAGTGTTGGTGTAGTGTGGAGCGTTGTGTCCTCTGTAGTGTTGGTGTAGTGTGGAGCGTTATGTCCTCGGAAGTGTTGGTGTAGTGAGAGCGTCGTGTCCTCGGTAGTGATGGTGTAGTGTGGAGCGTTATGTCCTCGGTAGTGATGGTGTAGTGTGGAGCGTTGTGTCCTCGGTAGTGATGGTGTAGTGAGAGCGTTGTGTCCTCGGTAGTGATGGTGTAGTGAGAGCGTTGTGTCCTCGGTAGTGATGGTGTAGTGAGAGCGTCGTGTCCTCGGTAGTGATGGTGTAGTGTGGAGCGTTGTGTCCTCGGTAGTGATGGTGTAGTGTGGAGCGCTGTGTCCTCGGTAGTGATGGTGTAGTGAGAGCGTTGTGTCCTCGGTAGTGATGGTGTAGTGAGAGCTTTGTGTCCTCGGTAGTGATGGTGTAGTGAGAGCGTTGTGTCCTCGGTAGTGATGGTGTAGTGAGAGCGTTGTGTCCTCTGTAGTGATGGTGTAGTGAGAGCGTTGTGTCCTCGGTAGTGATGGTGTAGTGAGAGCGTCGTGTCCTCGGTAGTGATGGTGTAGTGTGGAGCGTCGTGTCCTCGGTAGTGATGGTGTAGTGTGGAGCGTCGTGTCCTCGGTAGTGATGGTGTAGTGAGAGCGTCGTGTCCTCGGTAGTGATGGTGTAGTGAGAGCGTCGTGTCCTCGGTAGTGATGGTGTAGTGAGGAGCGTTGTGTCCTCGGTAGTGATGGTGTAGTGAGAGCGTTGTGTCCTCGGTAGTGATGGTGTAGTGTGGAGCGTTGTGTCCTCGGTAGTGATGGTGTAGTGAGAGTGTGGTGTCCTCTGTAGTGTTGGTGTAGTGTGGAGCGTTATGTCCTCGGTAGTGTTGGTGTAGTGTGGAGCGTTGTGTCCTCTGTAGTGTTGGTGTAGTGTGGAGCGTTATGTCCTCGGAAGTGTTGGTGTAGTGAGAGCGTCGTGTCCTCGGTAGTGATGGTGTAGTGTGGAGCGTTATGTCCTCGGTAGTGATGGTGTAGTGTGGAGCGTTGTGTCCTCGGTAGTGATGGTGTAGTGAGAGCGTTGTGTCCTCGGTAGTGATGGTGTAGTGAGAGCGTTGTGTCCTCGGTAGTGATGGTGTAGTGAGAGCGTCGTGTCCTCGGTAGTGATGGTGTAGTGTGGAGCGTTGTGTCCTCGGTAGTGATGGTGTAGTGTGGAGCGCTGTGTCCTCGGTAGTGATGGTGTAGTGAGAGCGTTGTGTCCTCGGTAGTGATGGTGTAGTGAGAGCTTTGTGTCCTCGGTAGTGATGGTGTAGTGAGAGCGTTGTGTCCTCGGTAGTGATGGTGTAGTGAGAGCGTTGTGTCCTCTGTAGTGATGGTGTAGTGAGAGCGTTGTGTCCTCGATAGTGATGGTGTAGTTGTACCTGTGATGAAGGCCTCCAGCATCAGCCCCAGCAGCATCTGCACAGCCAGCAGTGCGATGGCACTCGGACAGTCTCCGCTGGGGAACATGGTGCCATAGCCGATAGTCAGCTGCGTCTCCAAGGAGAAGGAGAAGGCAGCGGTGAAGCTCGTGATGTGTTTCACACAGACCACGTGCCCCTGCGGGGGGGCGTCGTGATCCTGCACAGCCAGGTCTCCGTTGAGATGGGCCAGCAAGTACCACAGGCAGGCAAACACCAACCAGTGGGCGAGGAAGGAGGCGCAGAAGGCCATTAGGACCCACCTCCAGCGCAGACCCACCAACAGTCCCCACAGGTCCTGCGCTGCCAGCAGCCAGGCCCGGCCCGGGGCCCGGCGCCACGAGCCTGAGGTGCACAGGGGGGGACGGAGCGCACAGTGTCCATCTTTGGTGACCAGGCGCTGGCGAGGTGGAGAGGACAGCAGGGGAGAGCAGGATGTCTTCCCACCCAGCACGCAGCTGTTGGACTTGGTTGTCATGATTGCAGGGGAAGTGAAGGTGATCCTGAAATGAAAAGATAAAAGACAGCCGAGCATGTTACTACAGTGCCAATGGCCGGTGGAGGGCCAGGACAGGTAGGGGCCAGGACCATGGTCACATGTTCTTCCTGATGAGTCACTCCTCTTGTGTTTACTATCCTGTGACATCTTGTGAGTCATCTAACACCCGTCTTTAGAATAGAAACACAGATGAGGGAGCCTCGTTAGCTCGGTAGCCTGCACAGTTTATTTCATGGATATTTGGGACTCTGGTTCATTAGTTCCCCACAGAGGAGATAGCGTTGTCCCTTCTGCTGCTTCCTGCTGCCACCATGCGCCTGCTGCTGGCTGGTTGGAGTAAAATCGATTGTTATGAACTGCTGAATGGATGTTAAAGGACGTTTTGCAATAATCTAGTTTTAATTCTGTCCAGAAATGTAATTTAAAAACTTTGGTTCCTGAGTATGGCATCACTGATGACATTCATATCAGCTTCCTTTGTACTTTAGCTCGCATGCTAACAGGCTAAACTAAATATAAACATTGTAAACCTGCTGAACATCAGTTTCGCTTTAGCACTGCGAGCATGTTAGCATATTGCTCTACAGAAGGTTTGGAATTATTTAGTTTCTTAAAGATGCAGTCCAGCAGTTCATTTCACTAAACAAGTCCTGAGTATGACAAATATCCATCTTTTCATGTGATTCTGGGTAAAAATGTGGGACTGTTCCTTTAAATCCCATATTATGTCTACAGCTTCACTCTAATTCATGCAGAACTTAGGTATGTGCAGCAGATATATGTGGAGGCAGTCGGGACAGGCAGACAGCTAGAGTCCTGTCCTCTCCAGAGTTTCTATTTCTATGTCAATATTGTTGCCAGGAGATTAGAGCAGGTCCCAGCTGGGACTCTGTCTGAAGAACACAGCGACATGCAGAGTAGGAATGCGTCTTCATCTGCAGGGAGCTTTAAACTGACTGCACTGCACTCATCCTGCTCACCAATTACAGCATACAGCACATTCCCACCTTCTCATACATTTTCTGTGAACGTCGTCAACATGACAACAAAATAATTACAACATTTTTAAAAGATGTCACGACTTGTAGAAACACAATATGAAAAAAGTGAATCAATGACGACAAAACACTTCAAAAAACCTTTAGTCGGAAGTGAAGTAATCAACATGTGACCACATTATATGTTTGTTTATGAAGACGTGAGTGACATCAGCAGCGGTGACGGCAGACTGTAGGGAGTGTGTGGACTGAACGTGCAGCTGAATGGGGATCACATTAATCTTCCTAAGGCCGAGAAACAGCAGGCTGATTACACTCAGCAAGGTGGTCACATGAGAGCCACATGCTGACTGAGCTTCATCTCTCAGTCAGCTCGGTCACTGGATCACCCAGAACACAAGTACATGAAAACAGGCTAGAATGTCACAACTGATCTGATGTCTGTGTTCAGTGGAGAGTCAGGATGTGGATCACCTGAGCGACTCTGTCCACAGTTCAAAAATACAACTACAAACACGTCTGCTGGTTAACATGTTGGTTTAATCTGTGTTTCAATACGAATATAAAATCTTTTTGGAGAAAGTGATGCATCATCCCACCTTCTCTGTTATGCATCTCCAGTGTGTGGTGGTAGGGCTGGTTTCAACTGAGTCTCAGTGCAGACACAATTCAATTATATTTATATAGCGCCAAATCACAACACAGGTTATTTCATGGTACTGAACACATTAAAGTCCTTACAGCACCATTATGCAGAGGGACCCAACATTTCAACTATTCCGACGTAAGCTGGGAAAGAAAACTCCCCTTTAAGGGAGAAAAAGCAAAGGAAGGAAAAACTCTTTTAACAGGAAGAAACCTCAAACACGAAGAAAGAAAGAATACCTTTTAACAGAAAGAAACCTCCAACAGAAGCAATGACAAACTTTTCTAACAGGAAGAAACATCCAACAGAAGGAAGGAAAAACTACTTTTTTAACGGAAGAAACCACCATCAGAAGGAAGGAAAAACAACCTTTTAACAGAAGAAACCCCCAACAGAATCAAGGAAAAACTCTCATTTAACTGGAAGAAACCTCCGAATTAAGGAAGGACAACTTTTAACAGAAGAAACCTCCAAGAGAATCAAGGAAAAACTTGTTTTTACAGGAAGAAACCTACAACAGAAGCAGTGATGAACTTTTCTAACAGGAAGAAACCTCCAACAGAAGGAAGGAATAACTCTTAACAGGAAGAAACTTCCAACAGAATTGAGGAAAAACTGTCTTTTAACAGAAGAAACCTACAACAGAAGGAAAACAAAGCTCTTAACAGAAGAAACCTCCACCAGTAGGAAAAACGACCTTTCAAAAAGAAGATACCTCCAACAGAAGGAAGGGAAAACAACCTTTTAACAGAATAAACCTCCAACTGAAGGAAAAACTACCTTTTAAACAGAAGATCCCTTCAACAGAAAGAACAACTACCTTTTAACAGGAAGAAACTTCCAACAGAAGCAATGAAAAACTAGCTTTTCACAGGAAGAAACCTCCAACAGGAGCAATGACGAACTTTTCGAACAGGAAGAAACCTCCAAAAGAAGTAAGGGAAAACAACCTTTTAACAGAAGAAACCTCCAACGGAAAAAATGATCTTTTAACAGAAGAAACCTCTAAACGAAGTAAGGAAAACCAAGCTTTTAACAGAAGAAACCTCCAACTGAAGGAAAACCTACCTTTTAAACAGAAGATCCCTCCAACAGAAGGAACAACTACCTTTTGACAAGAAGAAACTTCCAACAGAAGCAATGAAAAACTACATTTTAACAGGAAGAAACTTCCAAAAGAGGAAAGGAAAAAAAACTCTTTTAACAGGAAGAAACCTCCAACAGAAGCAATGACAAACTTTTCTAACAGGAAGAAACCTCCAAAAGAAGGAAGGAAAAACTCTCTTTCAGCAGGATGAAACCTCAAACACAAAGTAAGGAAAAACTCTCATTTAACTGGAAGAAACCTCCGAATTAAGGAAGGACAACTTTTAACAGAAGAAACCTCCAAGAGAATCAAGGAAAAACTTGTTTTTACAGGAAGAAACCTACAACAGAAGCAGTGATGAACTTTTCTAACAGGAAGAAACCTCCAACAGAAGGAAGGGAAAACAACCTTTTAACAGAAGAAACCTCCAATGGAAAAAAAAACAACCTTCTAACAGAAGAAACCTCCAACAGAATCAAGGAAACACTGTCTTTTAACAGAAGAAACCTCCAACAGAAGGAAAACAAAGCTCTTAACAGAAGAAACCTCCACCAGTACGAAAAACGACCTTTCAAAAAGAAGATACCTCCAACAGAAGGAACAACTACCTTTTAACAGGAAGCAACTTCCAACAAAGGGAAGGAAAAACTCTCTTAACAGGAATAGACCTCCAACAGAAGCAATGACGAACTTTTCTAACGGGAAGAAACCTCCAAAAGAAGGAAGGAAAAGCTCTCTTTCAGCAGGATGAAACCTCAAACAGAAGACATGAAAAACTCTTTTAGAAGGAAGAAACCTCCAACAGAAGCAATGACGAACTTTTCTGACAGGAAGAAACCTCCAAAAGACGAAAGGGAAAACAACCTTTTGAAAGAAGAAACCTCCAATGGAAAAAAAAAACAACTTTTAACTGGAAAAAACCTCCAACAGAAGCAAGGAAAAACTGTCTTTTAACAGAAGGAACCTCAAACAGAAGGAAAACCAAGCTCTTAACAGAAGAAACCTCCAACAGAATCAAGGAAAAACTGTCTTTTAACAGGAAGAAACCTACAACAGAAGCAGTGACGAACTTTTCTAACAGGAAGAAACCTCCAACAGAAGGAAGGGAAAACAACCTTTTAACAGAAGAAACCTCCAATGGAAAAAAAACCCCCCTCTTAATAGAAGAAACCTCCAACTGTCGGAAAAACTACCTTTTAAAAAGAAGATACCTCCAACAGTAGGAACAACTACCTTTTAACAGGAAGAAACTTCCAACAAAGGAAAGGAAAAACTCTTTTAACAGGAAGAAACCTCCAACAGAAGCAATGACAAACTTTTCGAACAGGAAGAAACCTCCAACAGAAGTGAGGAAAAACAACCTCTTAACTGAAGAAACTTTCAACATAAGGAAGGAAAAAGTACTTTTTAACGGAAGAAATCGCCAACAGAAGGAAGGAAAAACAACCTGTTAACAGAAGAAACCTCCAACAGAACCAAGGAAAAACTGTCTTTTAAAAGGAAGAAACCTACAACAGAAGCAGTGATGAACTTTTCTAACAGGAAGAAACCTCCAAAAGAAGGAAAACCAAGCTCTTAACAGAAGAAACCTACAGCTGAAGGAAAAACTACCTTTTAAAAAGAAGATACCTCCAACAGAAGGAACAACTACCTTTTAACAAGAAGAAACTTCCAACAGAGGGAAGGAAAAACTCTTTTAAGAGGAAGAAACCTCCAACAAAAGTAAGGAAAACCAAGCTCTTAACAGAAGAAACCTCCAGCTGAAGGAAAAACGATCTTTTAAACAGAAGATACCTACAACAGAAAGAACAACTACCTTTTAACAGGAATAAACTTCCAACAAAGGAAAGGAAAAACTCTTTTAACAGGAAGAAACCTCCAACAGAAGCAATGACGAACTTTTCGAACGGGAAGAAACCTCCAACAGAAATAAGGAAAAACAACCTTTTAACTGAAGAAACCGCCATCAGAAGGAAGGAAAAACAACCTTTTAACAGAAGAAACCTCAAACAGAAGTAAGGAAAAAAAAACTTTTAACGGAAGAAACCACCATCAGAAGGAAAGAAAAACAACCTTTTAACAGCAAGAAACCTCCAAAGGAAGCAGTGACGAACTTTTCTAACAGGAAGAAACCTCCAAAAAAAGGAAGGGAAAACACCCTTTTAACAGAAGAAACCTCCAACAGAAGGAAAACCAAGCTCTTAACAGAAGAAACCTCCAGCTGAAGGAAAAACTACCTTTTAAAAAGAAGATGCCTCCAGCAGAAGAACCAACGACCTTTTAACAGGAAGAAATTTCCAACAGAGGGAAGGAAAAACTCTTTGAAGAGGAAGAAACCTCCAACAAAAGTAAGGAAAAAAACCCTCTTTTAACAGGAAGAAACCTCCAACAAAAGGAAGGAAAAACTCTCTTTCAGCAGGATGAAACCTCAAACACGAACAAAGAAAAAATACCTTTTAAAAGAAAGAAACCTCCAACAGAAGACATGAAAAACTCTTTTAACAGGAAGAAACCTCCAACAGAAGCAATGACGGGCTTTTCGAACAGGAAGAAACCTCCAACAGAAGCAAGGAAAAACTCTTAACAGGAAGAAACT
Source organism: Brachyistius frenatus (assembly GCF_029030835.1). NCBI lineage: Eukaryota > Metazoa > Chordata > Actinopteri > Embiotocidae > Brachyistius > Brachyistius frenatus. The sequence goes on from NW_027210893.1 coordinate 329,390, forward strand.
TCCATCAGAAGGAAGGAAAAGAAACCTTTTAACAAAAGAAACCTCCAACAGAGTTGCGGAAAAACGGTCTTTTAACAGTAAGAAACCTACAACAGAAGCAGTGACGAACTTTTCTAACGGGAAGAAACCGCCAACAGAAGGAAGGAAAAACTCTCTTTCAGCAGGATGAAACCTCAAACACGAACAAAGAAAAAATACCTTTTAGAAGAAAGAAACCTCCAACAGAAGACATGAAAAACTCTTTTAACAGGAAGAAACCTCCAACAGAAGCAATGACGAACTTTTCGAACAGGAAGAAACCTCCAACAGAAATAAGGAAAAACAACCTTTTAACTGAAGAAGCCTCCAACAGAATCAAGGAAAAACTGTCTTTTAGCAGGAAGAAACCTTAAACACGACGAAAGAAAAAATACCTATTAAAAGAAAGAAACCTCCAACAGATGACATGAAAAACTCTTTTAACAGGAAGAAACCTCCAACAGAAGCAATGACGAACTTTTCGAACAGGAAGAAACCTCCAACAGAAGCAAGGAAAAACTCTTAACAGGAAGAAACCTTAAAAACGACAAAATAAAAAATACCTTTTAACAGAAGAAACCTCCAACAGAGTCAAGGAAAAACTGTCTTTTAACAGGAAGAAACCTACAACAGAAGCAGTGACAAACTTTTGTAACATGAAGAAACCTCCAAAAGAAGGAAGGGAAAACAACCTTTTAACAGAAGAAACCTCCAAAAGAAGGAAAACCAAGCTCTTAACAGAAGAAACCTCCAACTGAAGGAAAAACTACCTTTTAAAAAGAAGATACCTACAACTGCAGGAAAAACGACCTTTTAAACAGAAGATACCTCCAACAGAAGGAACAACTAACTTTTAACAGGAAGAAACTTCCAAAAGAAGTAATGAAAAACTACATTTTAACAGGAAGAAACTTCCAACACAGGGAAGGGAAAACTCTTTTAACAGGAAGAAACCTCCAACAGAAGTAAGGAAAACCAAGCTCTTAGAAGAAACCTCAAACTGAAGGAAAAACTACCTTTTAAAAAGAAGATACCTACAACTGCAGGAACAACTAACTTTTAACAGGAAGAAAACTCCAAAAGAAGCAATGACAAACTTTTCTAACAGGAAGAAACCTCCAACAGAAGTAAGGAAAAACAACCTTTCAACAGAAGAAACCTCCAAAAGGAGCAAAGAAAAACGACTTTTTAACAGAAGAATCCGCCATTAGAAGGAAGGACGACCAACCTTTTAACAGAAGAAACGTCCAACAGAATCAAGGAAAAACTGTCTTTTAACAGGAAGAAACCTAAAACAGAAGCAGTGACGAACTTTTGTAACAGGAAGAAACCTACAAAAGAAGGAAGGAAAAACTCTCTTTTAACAGGAAGAAACATCCAAAAGAAGCAATGACAAACTTTTCTAAGGGGAAGAAACCTCCAACAGAAGGAAAGAAAAAATACTTTTTAACAGAAAGAAACCTCCAACAGAAGCAATGACAAACTTTTCTTACATGAAGAAACCTCCAAAAGAAGGAAGGAAAAAAAACATTTAAAAGAAGAAACCTCCAACAGCAAAAAAAAGTTTTAACTGGAAAAAACCTTCAACAGAAGCAAGGAAAAACTCAATTTTAATGTGAAAAAAAACCCTCCAACAGAAGGAAGGAAAAAATACCTTTTAACAGAAGAAACCTCCAACAGGAGCAATGAACAACTACCTTTTAAAAGGAAGAAACTTCCAACTGAAGGAACAACTAACTTTTAACAGAAGAAACCTCCAACAGAAGCAATGAAAAACTACCTTTTAACTGGACAAAACTTCTAACAGAGGGAAGGAAATACTCTCTTTTAACAGGAAAAAACCTCCAACAGAAGCAATGACGAAATTTTCTAACGGGAAGAAACCTCCAACAGAAGGAAGGAAAAACTCTCTTTCAGCAGGACAAAACCTCAAACACGGAGAAAGAAAAAAATACCTTTTAAAAGAAAGAAACCTCCAACATAAGTAAGGAAAACCAAGCTCTTAACAGAAGAAACCTCCAACAGAAGGAAAAAAATTACCTTTTAACAGAAGAAACCTCCAACAGAGGCAATGCAAAACTACCTTTTAACAGAAGAAACCTCCAACAGATGCAACGAAAAGCTACCTTTTAACAGGAAGAAACCTCCCAAATAAGGAAGCAAAAACTCTCTTTTAACAGGAAAAAACCTCCAACAGAAACAGTGACAAACTTTTATATCAGGAAGAAACCTCCAAGAGAAAGAAGGAAAAACTCTCTTTCAGCAAGAAGAAACCTCAAACACAAAGAAAGAACAAATACCTTTTAACAGGATGGAACCTCCAACTGAAGGAAGAAAAAACTGTATTTTAACAGGAAGAAACCTCCAACAAAAGGATGGAAAAACTCGCTCTCAACAGGAAGAATTCTCCAACAGAAGAAAGGAAACAGAATAACCCTCCAACAGAATGAAGGAAAAACTCTCTTTTAACCAGAAGAAACCTCGAACGCAAGGAAGGAAAAAATTTTAACAGAAGAAACCTCCAACAGAAGGAAGGAAAAAGTCTTTTAACAGAATAACTCTCCAACAGAAGGAAGGACAAACTTTCTTTCAGCAGGATGAAACCTCAAACACAAAGAAAGAAAAAAAGTACCTTTTAACAGAAAGAAACCTCCAACAGAAGCAATGAAAAACTTTTCTAACAGGAAGAAACCTCCAACAGAAGGAAGAAAAAACAATCTTTTAACAGGAAGAAACCTCCAACAGAACCAGGCTCAGAAGTGGGGGGTTCGACCGGTTGAATGAGGGCTACAAGGATACCAACCAGACCTCATAAAGCTGCACACACTCACTCTAACTTGCAGTAAAAGATAAAATGCTGTACTATTTTACACACTGAGCTTTACAGATGTTTGGAGATGTACTCTTTCAGTTCGGATTTGTTTCTCTGGCTGCAGGCTTAATGCTAAGCTAAGCTAACCACGTCCAGCTCCGAAACACAGACTCGACATGGATGAGCTGTTTCTCGTCACACTAGAGGAAAATGAAATAAACATGTTGTACTATTCCTGGAACCAAAACATGTTGGGTTTCTGGCGATCACTTTGGATGTAAAGTACATATTTAGCTGGTTTCGTAAAGAATAAGCAAGTTAACATATATCATACCGATGGAAAATCAACCAACTTATTGTCTTGGAGAGATTTTAATTGGCAAAGTCTGGTCAGGTGATTTAAAACACCTGAACAGGAGTCACTTCATGTATTCTTGGAATGTTTAGGGATTATGGTCTGTCCACCCTCCATAGAGAACCAGTTGCAATGGTTCATCCTACTGAGCGTAGACCTCGGGTTGATTTTAATCAATCAGCTCACGCGGTAACCGTCCAACACTCTGCCAGCGCTACAGCGACCGACCGTGTCCACCAAAGGCTTTTTAATGAACAACAGCAGCATGATGAGCTGACGAGCTGATGAGCGTTTACATTGAGACTTGTGCTCGTCACTGTCACCAGCCGTCCAATCACAGTGAAGGAGGTGGCGGGACAAACACGGTGAACCACCGACACTGGTCTATGATTGGTCTGCCCTTCAGAGCGGCTGTGCTAACGCTAATACGAACCGAGTTCCCAGACTGTATTCACTGAGCGACGGTCGGTGCGGACAGACTACAGATTTACAGTTCTTGGAAAATAATTGGAGAAAAGTCTGAAGAATTAAGACTGACTTCTGTTTTCAGGTGTTTTCCAGTTCTGATGTAACACTAAGATAAATACTGCTGAGGAGGCATTCCTCTAGCAGAAATACATCTGTTCACACTGTACTGAGTGAGACATCATTGCTGCCTGGTTTATGCTCACCACATTTCCTTCCAGTTTAGGAGGTGTTGTAAGCAGAGGTCATGAGCAGGAGGCGGGGCTTGATGTTCCACAGTCACTGTTCCACTAGTAGTTAGCATACGGCTACCAAAACACTGACCAGGGAAAGAGGCTAGTTTTGGTTAAATATTAAAAAGGTCATTGTTGATTTTTTTTCCCCCCACTATTTAACTAAGACAACCATCTTTACCTAATCAGTGACACAGTGTTAGAGGCTAACACATGAAACATTTTGCAAAAGAAGAACAATGTATTTATATGACTTATATTGATGCACTTTAAATCCAACTTTTAGGATTATTGCAATTTCACATATGTTAGATCAAACTCTTAATTCTCTTGATGATTTTTAGTAGATTCAGATGTGTCGGTGATTAAACCTGTAAAAACAGATGCAATCATGCTCTATTTTTACAGAAGAGCTGCTTCCTGTCCTATTTTTGTACACATACATCATGAAGTGTGTGAATTCTGCAGCTTAAATAATGTGACTGTGTGAGTTCAGTGAGTTTCTGATGACCTTTCAGTTCATATTTTCCATTAAATTCATTGATGATTACACTCAGAGAGGAGTACATTAACTGTCCTGTGTATAACTGGTGGTCACGTGAGGTTCCATGCTCCTTTATGTTTATGTGTTCAATCTCACATATCCATTTTTGTGAAACTTAACAGCGACGGACTGAGAATACTTCTTCAGTTTTGACTCCATGACATAAACTCGAGGTACGGAGATTTTATAACATATGCAGTGCAATCAAAATATAGTCGTTTCCTCCCACTGAGTTGTTTCAATGTATGATGGTGCAAACAACAGTGTGTAGCTGCTCTGAGGAGCGTGGACTCCCTGAGGCGGCTGAAACATTTAGACTCTGCTGTGATCATCTCTTCGTAATGACAGTTTTGCGTGACAGAACCTTGTCAGCCATTTTCTGTCTCTAACCGATCTCTGCTCACGTAAATGTGAAGAAAAGGAAATTCGTGGAAATGTGTAGGCAGCTTGGAGGGGAGCTCAGGGGTTTATGTAACGTTCAGTCGGCAGCTGTTTACTTCACACAATGATAATAATCATCTGTAACACTGAAGTGAACACATCTGCTGTCCCGTCAGGACGGGTCAGATGTCCTCACGGCTCACAGCTCTAACACCTCTGGATTGAAGAGATTATTTCAGTTGAGGATAAACAGGAAACTTGTCAAAGCCTATAAAGTTCTCACAATTCATGTCATCCTGTTTTGTAATTGTCCTGCTGTCACCGCTCGGCCTGCATCAGCTGTTTGCACTCACCTACGGTCGCAGTCAGGGCTGAACAGCGGCCCTCTGACCTTTTCACCTGGGAGCTGGTCTGAGGTCTGGAGCAGGAGAAAGGGGCCGAGGCTAATGGAGAGAGGGCCACTAGTTCCTTTAAAATCCCCGAGGAGTCCCGAGCAGAAGATGAGAAAGCGTCACCCGGAGAGGTTTCCTCGGTGTGGAGCTGGACTGAGCTCTCTGCTCCTTCGATCTGCAGCCTCCAGCTCCACGGCGAGAATGATTCAATTGGTCACATTACTCTGCATGGAGCCTATTAGTGTTCCCGGAAGACAGAAGACAGAGAGAGGGGGGTTGGGGGTGGGAGGGAGAAAACAACACCTTGTCACAGTTCATTCAGAGCTGCTTGTTGCTGGTTGGTTTCCTGCAGCTGCTCAGCCAGACGTTGAGTTTTCTGTTCACCTGCATCCTAACGGGTTCTTCTTCTTTATATATTATTATATTTGATCTGCCACATCATATAATAATAACACAATACTGATAATGGAGGTGTCCTCAGTCTGGTGTTTAATGTCTTTGGATGCATCTCTTCTGGAATTTGAAACTAACGTCTTTGAGTTGCAACAATATGATTGTGCAGATTTCCTTTTCACAGCGACATCGTTGATGTGCAGCTGACTGAACGTTGTGACGTCACGGAGAAGTCAGCATAGTTACCGTGTTAACCACTGAGTGCTGCTGTGCTGTGGACAGAGTGGAGCCATATGACTGAATGGACTGAATGGCAGCTCTGTTCTTTGACCCTCCAGCAGCAGGACAGCAGTGAGTCCGTCTGTCCGTCCGACCACAGCAGGACTGACGGGAAGTCCTCCGTGGATCATTTTCTTTAGTTTATGCTTCTAGTTTTGGTTACGATTCATATCATTATGAACAGCACTGGCTTCTGTTCTTTCATTCCTTATGATGAATTCATTAAATTGTGTTTTTACATTTATTTTGGACAGTTATATTAACCTCCAACCTTTGAATACAACCTGCAGGAGTGACTCGTGATATTTTTTGGTCTGTTTGGTTGGATGTAGGCAAGAGTTGGAACAGCAGACATTTGGACTTGTAACAAAGGGAACGCTACTGAAATTAATGTGGGCTCACTTCCATTAAGTTTTAGAGCTACCTGGAAAAGGAGGAGTCGTTTAGGCAAGAAACCGACCTTGCATTTGGAATCACATACTGCCTGCGTTCCACTATCCATAGTAACGTACTATCTAGTACGCCAGAAACAGATTTAGTATGTCCCAGTACGTAGCATGTTAAACATAGGATGCCAAAAGTACCAGGATGTTGTAGTACCTCTGGTCGTATTGTGTAGTCTGTACTAAAAGAATAAAGATACTGCAGCTACTTACAAACTATGTAGTGTTACATGTAGTATGTGTACAACTGGGACATACTACTGCATCATAGAAATGCATCTCGACCTTTGACCCTCTTGGTCATATCCATCGCCATCTGTAGCGCAACGTTTGTAGTAAAAAGAAAGAGGATGTGATTTGGAACGAGTAGCTTCCTTTTAACGTCTCTTCTTCTTCTTCTTCTTCTTCTTCTTCTTCTTCCTTTTGTGGGCGGAGCTTCAGCGCCACCAACTGTCTCTCTGCAGAGGATTGTGGGTCAGAACTTCCAGAGTATCATGCTGACCTGCAGACTGCAGATGTAGTACAACATCCTGGTACTTTCAACATACTAACTACTGGGACGTACTAAATCTGTTTCTGGCGTACTAGAGAGTAAAATAGTAGTTGTAGCAAAAGCATTTTGAAGAATCCTTCACAAAGTGCCAGAACCACATGTCCTCCCCAGTTATCTCATTTGACCTTGGATGTACCTTTCCCAATTCTCAACCCCACGTTGTGATGACGTGAACTTTTGTTAAACTGCTCGGGTCCTTCTTTATCACCCTTTAACCCTTTAAACCTTCTGCCACAAGTGATGATATCCACACATAAGTGTATAAAACATGTCACTTTGGAGACCACATCCTGCTAGCCGGAAACCACAGAACATCCCTTTTGTTCCCTTTTGGGTCACAACCGCTCCAATACACCAACTCCACAGGTGATCCTCTCCAGACGCCTGATGACCTCCAGGATTGACCATCTCCAAGATCCACGTCTCCCTCATGAGGTCATAGGTTGCCAAAAACTCAGCAACTAGAAGAACAAAACATGGACTTTGTGATTCCTAACTACACACACTGTTATCATGTATTCTGCCATATTCTTCTACTAACAGTGTGACATTAATCAGAAGTTATGATGTCACTAAACTATATCCTGAGTCTAGAGATGTGAACAAAGATCTCTGCCTCACTCTCACTTTCTCTCTCTCACTCTTCTCCTCCTCCTTCACCTCTCTCACTCTTCTCCTCCTTCACCTCTCTCTCACTCTCCTCCTCCTTCACATTTCTCACTCTTCTCCTCCTCCTTCACCTCTCTCTCATTCTTCTCCTCCTTCACCTCTCTCTCACTCTCCTCCTCCTTCACCTCTCTCACTCTTCTCCACCTCCTTCACCTCTCTCACTCTTCTCCTTCACCTCTCTGTCACTCTCCTCCTCCTTCGCCTCTCTCTCACTCTCCTCCTCCTTCATCTCTCTCACTCTTCTCCTTCACCTCTCTGTCACTCTCCTCCTCCTTCACCTCTCTCACTCTTCTTCACCTCCTTCACCGCTCTCTAACTCTTCTCCTCCTCCTTCACCTCTCTCACTCTTCTCCTCCTCCTTCACCTCTCTCTCACTCTTCTCCTCCTCCTTCATCTCTCTCACTCTTCTCCTCATCCTTCACCTCTCTCTCACTCTCCTCCTCCTTCACCTGTCTCACTCTTCTCCACCCTCCTTCACATCTCTCACTGTTCTCCACCCTCCTTCACCTCTCTCACTCTCTTCCTCCTTCACCTCTCTCTCACTCTTCTCCTTCACTTCTCTCTCACTGTTCTACTCCTCCATCACCTCTCTCTAACTCTTCTCCTCCTGCTTCACCTCTCTCACTCTTCTCCACCTCCTTCACCTCTCTCTAACTCTTCTCCTCCTCCTTCACCGGTCTCACTCTTCTCCACCTCCTTCACCTCTCTCTCACTCTTCTCCTCCTCCTTCACCTCTCTCACTCTTCTCCTCCTCCTTCACCTCTCTCACTCTTCTCCTCCTCCTTCACCTCTCTCACTCTTCTCATCCTTCACCCCTCTCACTCTTCTCCACCTCCTTCACCTCTCTCTCACTCTTCTCCTCCTTCACCTCTCTCACTCTTCTCCTCCTTCACCTCTCTCACTCTTCTCCTCCTTCACCTCTCTCTCACTCTTCTCCTCCTTCACCTCTCACTCTTCTCTTCCTCCTTCACCTCTCTCTCACTCTTCACCCTCCTTCACCTCTCTCTCACTCTTCTCCTCCTTCATCTCTCTCTCACTCTCCTCCTCCTTCACCTCTCTTGCTCTTCTCCACCCTCCTTCACCTCTCTCACTCTTCTCCACCTCCTTCACCTCCTCCTCATAACACCCCCTCCTCATGATACCTCCTCCTCATGACTCCCTTTCCTCATGACACCTCCTACTCATGAGACCCCCTCCTCATGACACCTCCTCCTCATGCCGCCCTTTCCTCACGACACCTCCTCCTCATGACACCCCCTCCTCATGACACCTCCTCCTCATGATGCCCTTTCCTCACGACACCTCCTCCTCATGATACCTCCTCCTCATGACACCCCCTCCTCATGACACCTCCTCCTCATGACACCCCCTCCTCATGACACCTCCTCCTCATGACATAGTTTCCATCCCATACAACAGAACCAGATGGAGGGTGTGGTTACCACGGTGACGGGGTTTATTTACATTCTGAGAAAAGCCTATAGAATCTAATAATGAGCTGAAAGTAGAACTGAGGCTGTCGTTGTCCACGTCAACATGAATGTTAAAGTCTCCCACTATCATCACTTTATCTGAACTCAGCACTAAATCTGATCAAAAGTCAGAATTCAGTTAGAAACTCTGAATAAGGACCAGGTGGGAGATAAACAACAACAATACAATCTGTTTCTCTGCTTTCCAGTTTGGGTGAGAGACTAAGAGTCAGACTCTCAAATGATTTATAACTCAGTTTAGGCTTTGGATTAATTGATAAACTTGAGTGGAAGATTGCTGCCACTCCTCCTCCTCCTCTTCCTCCTCCTCCTCCTCCTCCTCCTCCTCCTCCTGAATCTCTAGGAATATGATAATTAATTTGACTGGGAGGAGTTGCTTCATTAATCCTAACATATTCTTCCTGTTGCAGCCAGGTCTCTGTGAGACAGAGTAAATCAATCTGATGATCAGTTATCAAGTCATTTACTAACAGAGATTTAGACCAGAGAGATCTCATATTTAATAGTTCACTTTTAATTGTCAGATTTCTTTGATCCATTAATTTGGTAGGATCCATTTTTATTGACAGATCTTTCCTTGAGTTGTTTAAATATCGGTGGTCTGGGTACAGACACAACCTCTACAGGATGTTGAAGGTTTTGGGTGAGTGACAGCTCTAAAGAAGCCGCAGAGGAGCTGTAAGACTGCAGCTCTGCGTCCTGGCCTCAACCCTGGATGTCAGGTTTTAGGGTTGCTAAGAGACACGGCCATGTTTCTAGAAAGAAGAGCTGCACCATCCAAAGTAGGATGGATGCCGTCTCTCCGGATCAGACCAGGTTTCCCCCAGAAAGTATTCCAGTTGTTAATGAAGCCCACGTTGTTAGCGGGACATCACCTCGACAACCAGCGGTGAAGTGAAGACGTACGGCTGAACATGTCATCACATAAACACATCTATCATTTAATAATTTACTGAGAAGTTATGCAATAAATCATTTTGAATTAGACCCATGGGAGTTCCGATATGAGAATTCTGATTTAGATTATGATTGACTGATTTTATATTGATTTTACATTGATAATTTGTCCAATATTTGACTGGTGCTCCTTTTAATAAGGAGAGCAAGACTTAATCCTTACGAATTAAATTGACATCACGCTACATAGTAGTAGAAATATTAGATCGTATGGAGTCTGCGTTTCAAAATGCAAGGTAGGTTTCTTGCTCCTCCTTTTGCAGGTAGCTCCTCCTCCAGCTGGCTGATTGGCTGCACCTGAATCTGATTGCTGGTCAGTGGCAGGGTAGAAAGTCTGGAGCAGCGTGCAGTGGGTCCCATTCAGCCATCTGACAGCTGTCGCTCCTGTTGTTGCGGCCCCTTTTATTCACTGTGATGGTGGACTGGAGTCGGTTCCTTCCTCCCCCAGCAGGAGAGTCTTCTTTAACTTTGGTTTGTTTTCATCCCAGCTGTCCTTTTTGTTTTGTTCATCAGGTCTTTGTGTTCTGCTGCTTGTCTTCAAGTTAACATTATGGGGAATAAATCACTAGTTTTATTCATTCGTTTGTTTTTTCAGCTTCTTCTTTTCCTTCCCTGTGTCTTGTTGCTGTTTTGCTCCCCGTCACTCTGAGGACGTAACACAGCGTCACCATGTGAGAAAGTTGCTTCAGTTTGACTCTGCCTTCATTCTCTCTCATTAGTCTGAAGAGTGAGCTGGATCCTTCACCTCCTGCTGGGAAATGTGTCACCGTCCACTGTTCCTCTCTCCCTCACACCTTCTCTCTCTTTTTCTCTGAGGGTTGAATTAGAAGCTGTAAAGAACAACAGTGTCGGGCTAAGGCCGGTTAAACCAGCAGATGAAATGGCAAAATTATATGGATCCAAGAATTTGCCATAAATATAGCCTGTCTGCACCGACCGTCACTCACAGCTTCAGTTTTCTTCTCTGTGAATACAGTCTGGGAACTCGGCTTGTATTAGCGTTAGCACAGCCTCTCTGAACCGTCGACCAATCAGAGACCGGCGTCGGTTCAGCGCAGAATAAACGCTGCGCACCTCGTCAAGTTGCTGACGTTCATCAAAGACAACTTTGAAAATATGCTGTGATCTGGAAAAAAAAACTTTGGTGGTAGTTGCAGCGGTGTTGGCAGGGTTGGCACCGGGCTACAGTAAATAATACCTGCATGTATTTTAGAAATTAGCACCCATATTTTCACAGTGCAGGTGCAACACAAGTACAGGAGCTTTGCTGTACTTAGTGAAACGATAGTTTGTGCTGAATTGCAGTTTTGGTGGACGGAGGCAAACCCAGCTGTGCCGAGATGGGGGAAACGGTGCAACAGGTGGTGTGTCGGTAAAGATGTGCTGGTGCAGCGCAATTGGTGTCAATGGTGAACTTGAACCTCTACCTGCTCGAACCAGGTCTACATGCAGCGCAGCCAGAGGGCTGATTCTGTGGCTGCAGTGTGCAGAGCACACATGGACAGACTCATCAAAATCCCACACACAGGTTCGGTGGATGTTTTACGTCTTTAATCCCACATAAACAACTAAAACCATTTTTTGAATGCAATCTTCTGATTAATATAATCACATAAAACATGAAGCTGACTCTTGTCTGTTGAATTGGATGTAATGAGGCAGTTGCACGCAGCAGATAATATCAGCCATAAAACATAAAAGGCACTCGGGTCAGCGCCCCCGACGCACCTGTGCTGCACCAAGGGGAACGTAAATAGGACCCTTTATCTCTGGGTTACAGGTGTCAGGGCTCTCAGGCCCCTTTGAGGTCAGCAGTCAGTCAGGTCTCATCAACGAGGAGGTAAACTACGTCAAGTTCAAGATGTTACAGTACAGAACTTAAAAGCAAATAATTTACCATATTAATGACAATGTGCACATTATTTACATTATGTACATAATAATATATGTAAATTTCCACTGAGGCTCCTACTTGTTAAACTCCTCATTTAGATGTTTTAGAACCTGATTTCAGGATGATTTTCATGTTTAAGTGAATGAGAACAACTGCAGCTCAGTGCTGCCACAGTGTGGCAGTGTTAAAGAGGTGCATCTGGAGGGAAGGAGTACAGTCGGGACATGAAACAACATTTTTAGTAGATTAGAAGATGAGAACACCTGCACTCTTCTACCGGTGCTAATGAAACAGTTCAACACACCTGAGTCACCTCAAACATCTGTGAAGACAAATGAACGAACACCATGGAGCCCTGAAAGGAGCGACTGCATGTAAAAATGCTGTAAATACTCTCTGGTCAAACTAACATGCACACGTGTGAGTGTGCACATTAATCACGTGAACTGTTCAATTACAAATTTAAAACTGTGGAGCTCAGAGGCACATAAAGGAAAAAGTGTCTTTATCCCAAACATCATGGAGGGAAATGTTCAAATCAGTTACAACCTCGTTACCAAAAAAGTTGGGATGCTGCATAAAATGTAAATAAAAACAAAATGCAATGATTTGCAAATCACATGAACCCATATTTTCTTGCAAATAGACCAAAGATAACATATAAAATGTTGAAACTGAGAAATTTTATTGTTTTATGAAAAATATCTGCTTATTTTGAATCTGATGTCAGCAACACGTCTCTATAAAGTTGTTCCAGGATCATGTTCACTAGTGATGGTGAGATGAAGCCTCATGAGGCATCGAACCACTTCAGCCAACTGGTTCCAGAAAGGGTTCATTTCTCGAAGCTTCATGTGAACACGAAACCACCTACTGGCCAAGTGTATAATGACAGGCAGCTGGATCTGAACCACATGTGATGCATTGAATGTTTATGTCTGTTATGGCTGTTGGGAATGACTCTGAATTACAAAAATGTATGACCAAATGATTTCTGTACATAAATTATCACATATGTGCATAATAAAATATCTTTTGAATGTATTCTGTGTGTGTAAATTGTCCCAAAATGGTAGTATCATATGATATGGCAGGTTGTGTAATCATGTTTTTCTGTCACTTTAGGAACATGGCCTGGGCTTAAGCAGGCAGAGGACAGTGGAAGTGCTTGTGGAACTAGGAAGAGGGGACTGAATATGCTTGTGTAACTTGGACAATGATGTACAGGACAGGGGACATTTTATTCATTTTTATTCAGAAATAACAGTTTCTCAACAGTTTTTGGTTTTAAACGATTCCTTTTTTTTGACACAACCTCTCCGGCCTTTGAAAACACCCTTTCACAGGGTACAGAAGATGCTGGCGTGCACAAAAACGCAAGAGCAAGTCTATATAAATTTGGATACAGTAATTTTTGTCTCTCCCAGTACTCCAGAGGGTTTTCCAGCCTGCTTATATTTGGCTCTGACAGGTAGCGCTGGACCTCCACAGGGCATCTGCTGTCACATTTTGAGTCTTCCGTGCCTCCATGACGCTGGTGTCGAAACGATGCCACAGTTTGCTACCTAAAAGGAAACCACAGATCGTGTTACTAAGTGTTCTCATAGGAATAATTGATCTCAAAATGTAAAATAATAGATTACCTCCTGTGACATCATGAGAGGTGGAAGCCTGGGGGATTTCCTCTCTGCTTTGTGTTGACCGTATCATGGTGGCACACTCGGAGGTCAGTCGTTTGATGGCTTCGGTGGCTTTTGTTTGGCTGAAAAATCCTATTACTTTAAATCGGGGGTCCAGGAGGGTAGCAAGAGACACGATGCTCATCGACTGCAAAGTGTACAGCTTCTCCCGGAGTTGCCTGATGAGCTGGTCTCCCATTTCCAACGCTGCTGCAGGTGCCGGCTTTGTTATTCCCTCCTGAAGGGTGTGATCCAGCATCTTCACGAGGGGGACAACTTTGGAAGCAGACACATCTTCCTCTGCCGACAGCTCTACAGTGGCATCATAGAAGAGACAGCAAAGAAAGGCACCCTCCAACAATGTTGAACTCTTCTGACGTTAGGAAGGGGATGTCATGTTGTAACCCAGCTCACGCTGCTCCTACTGGCTCCCTTTGCTCCACCAAACGTTGCAGCATCAAATATGTGCTGCTCCATCTGGTCTCCACTTCTTGCATGAGCTTCATGTTTGCCATTCCCAGATGAAGTTGCACTTGTGTAAGCTTCTCCTTTGAAGATACAGATGAGTAGGCCATTAAATCACTGCAGTAGGAACACAGACAAACTACTAGCGTTATTAGAAATTGAAATAAAGGGAAAGAGCATGCCTTAGCAGTGGTGCTGCTTCTAAAGAAGCCAACCAGCTTCCGTGCTTTGGCCCGGATGCCAGAGAGCACAGGCTGCTGGTCAAGTGTCTTCTTCACTATCAGATTCAGTGTGTGAGCAATGCAAGTATGGTGCCGAAGCTTCAGCTCTCTCACACAGGCAACCATATTGGGAGCACCATCAGAGACCATACATGTCACCTTATTGGCGATTCCCCATTCCTCCATCAGGGAGGCTTTCACACGAGCTATATTTTCAGCAGTGTGTGATTGGGGGAATGCCTGCACTCCTAACAGCACTGAACTGAGTGTGGTTTTCTCACCCACAAAATGGCATGTTACAGCCAGGTAGGCATCCATATTGATGGATGTCCACATGTCAGAAGTAAGGCTAACAGCAGCCACCTTTTCCACTTTAGCCTTCTCCTTCTCCTTAGCTGACTCATACTTGGCCTCCACCATGGCCTTCAGAGCCTCAAGGAAAAAATATATAGTGCTGAACTGTGAGACATAATAAAGTACTCATTTGTTTCATGCATGCACCCATACATACCTGCCTTGTAGGGAGGACATAATTAGGATCCAGTTTGGACACAAATGCCCTGAATCCAACATCATCCACAATACTGAAGGGCTGTGTGTCCTTCACTATCATGGAGACGAGGGCTTCATCCAGCTCTTGTTTTCTGGTGGCTGGTTAAAAGAGAATAAATACAGTGTCTGTTACCTGTCTTTATTTGCACAATAAACAAAAGTGAACAGGGAAAAATTGTGATGGTGCATTTGTAATATTGTAATGACTTACCTTGGCTGGGTGAAGCTCCAGTTTCCTCCTTATTCTCATGCAAGGCACGGTAACGCCTCAGCATGGATGAGGTGTTGTTATTGTACCCCAACTCCTTGGAGCACAATAAACACCTCACCTTTGAATAAAATAAGAAACTGAAAAATACAGTTCTTGATAAGCAAACCTAATGTGTCTGAAATAGAGTTAGATTTAGCTTATTAGGAGTTATTAAATCAAAGTGTTCCCACAGGGGAAATCCTCCTCTTCCTGGCTGCTCCATCTTATCACCTCCTCTCTCCTCCTCTACATCTCCCTATCTCTCTCTCTCTCTCTCATCTCCAAACTATCTCTCTCTCTCTCTCTAACTTCTCCAAACTATCTCTCTCTCTCTCTCTCTAACTTCTCCAAACTATCTCTCTCTCTCTCTCTCTCTAAACTCTCCAAACTATCCAAACTCTCAACTGACCTCAACTCTCCACCAACAACCCACATTTTGAATGGAGCCTGAGAGGTTTATATTGCTGTCAAACCTCCCGGCAAAATCTGAACCACTTCCCGAAGCAGTCACGTGGTACAGCCGGCAGCGAGGCTTCGGACGTCATCATTTTTGGCTCCTCCCCTAAATGAAGCAAGCCTCGACACGCGCTTCGAGGAAACGCCCCCTCCGTTACTCCACACACGCTTCGAAGCGTCGGCACACCTCCTAACATCACTAATGTTCACCACTGAGCTGCATCAACTCTTCTTTTAACAACACTCTGGAAACGTTGGGGAACTGAGGAGACCAGTTTCTGGAGTTTTGAAAGTGAAATGTGGTCCCATTCTTGCCTGATAGAAGATTTCAGCTGCTCAACAGTTCAGGGTCTCCTTTGTGGTATTTTTCATACATTACATTAATGGGATCTTTTCACAGCATTATGCTTTAACTTCAATATAAATGAGTAATAATGACATGAAAGTATGTGTATGTAAACCACATTAAAAATAAATGAAACCCGGTATTGATCAGTGGCGGGAAGGAACGCCCAAAGCTAACCCCATGTTGGAGCGATATAAGTTCCATGGAAAGATACAAAGGGACTCTGAAAGTTTGGACCAGTTTGTGACTGAGCTAAAGCTGCTAGTAAAAGACTACAAGTACCCTAATGGGGACGAGATGATTAGAGACCAGATCGTTTTCGGTACAAGATCTCCAAGAGTCCGGGGAAAACTGCTCTGTCACGGTTCAGATTTAACGCTCGAGAAAGCGATTGACGTCGCACGCTCACATGAGCTATCACAACAGCAGCTGAAGACGAGGGGTTGCCCCGCTGCTAATATGCAGCCGGCCGGTCTGTCCACGCAGTTAGCAGGAAGCCGTTCAGTTCCGAACAAAGATACCACGGACGCAAAAGAACTGTCGGGAACGATAGCAGCGCAGCAAGGAGTGTGGAGCATGTGGAAGACAGCACGGTCGCATGCCCTGCAACAAGGGCGTCAGTGAAATAAATGCAAAAAGACCAACTACTTGCTAAGATGTGTCGGACAAACACAGTATCAGCCGACAAAATACAAGCCCAAGAAAGTCCATGCTATCTCAGAAGCACGGAACAGGCCTCGATGGATCTGGACATTGACACTATTATATAAAAGCATGAAAATACAGCAAGGGAACGGCCATTCGCTGCGGTGGAAATAGGAAAAGTGAAGCACAAACTAAAGTTCAAAACAGATACAGGTGCCCCGATAATGTGATACCAGTGAACGTGTTTCACAAAATATGAGGAAGTGTTGCATTAGGGCTGTCAGACGGCAACATCTCGGGATATGGTGGACAGAGACTTGGTCGGTGTCCTTCGTTTGCTTGGACAATTAAATGTCAGCGGAACCACAGAATACTACACGGATCATTGAAGGGGGACAGAAGGACCCGAACCCGGCATCTCGGTGTCTGAACCAAGTGCTGCAATCTGAGGAAATGGAAGGACTGACGAATCCAAACCTGGCCCTCTAGGGCCCAATGAGACCTGCAGTTGGGTGAAATGGGGGATGGCCAACTCTGGAAACAGCATTTCAGGGAGTGGTGGTAACGGTCCCTCTTTCTGATGGGACTTTTGCCGACGGAGCACAGTTCGTTTGGAGGTTTTTTTGTTTGTTTTCTTCTTTCATGGCCGGTGGTGTGGATACGGCTGGAGGTGGACAGCTGTGCCCGGAGACTCCCTTTACTACGGCAGAGTGCTGCAGCAGGTGAAGGACTGCAGCTACTTGTGCCGGTGACTTTACCAATGGATGATCTTCCTCGAGCGGAATCTCGGGTGAAGGACGGCGAAGAAGTTTTTTTTTTTCTTGGAACTCTCCCGATGGTGATTGGGCCGGTGAACCGCCTTAGCTCGGTCCTTGGTGAAAGTGGAGTTGGTGGGTTTGCTGGACGGTGTGAGGACCATCTGCTGGGTGAAGAAGATGGAGCCAATCCCGAAGGTAAAATGAACGCGCGGCGCAGCGTTCCTGCACGAACAACGGAGCAGCACACATACACCAGTAGCAGACAGATGTGCCGTATTTATAGGCGCATGGCCGGAAGGGGAGTGTTCGAGGTGTGGTCCTGCTCCTGAAATTCAGTTTCAAATTTATCTCCAAATGCTGCTAACACAATATTCATCATCAAATCATATCAGATACAGCCAGGACTTTTACCGTAATAATAATAATTCTGTACTTGTACTGAAGTGGTATTTGTTTCTGCAGGACTTTCACTTTAACTGTAATTGTTATAAGAATTTCATTTTTATATGGTAAAATATGCGGAGACACGTCCTTGAACAGCTCTTTGTGCCTGTGTAGAGATAGCTCAACTTGTTATTTTCATCAAGTAGTCAATAACAGGCCCTTTATTAATAGATAATTATGAAGGCCTCAGCCTGAAGAGAAATGTATCGTCTGAGTCTACGAGGACCACGTCCACAAGAGACATAAATACTGACTGTAAACGCTCGTACTCTGAGCCTTTCACTCTGTAACCACATGATGTCGGTGCATTGTTAAAACGCTCCTCTTGTACAACATTAATCAACTGTTGATTAAACCTTTTAACTTGTATTCTGGCTCCGGTCTCCTCTGTCTAAAAGTCAACGAAAAACTCTTTTGACAGTAATACTTTTACTTCAGTAAAGGATCTGAAAACTTCTCCCACAACTGTTGGTGGGAAATAAGTGATGACTGCAGTGAGGTGGTAGAAATGTGGGTTACATAAACATAAGCTCACACCTGTCTCCCATGATGAAGATTAGAAAGGCAGAAATCCACATTCGAAGCAGAGGAGTCTTTTCTTCCGTCATGTGACAGCCCCCCCCCCCCCCGCCCTGCTCTGTGCAGCGATGCTGTAGATGCAGCAGACTGTTCCAGACGCTGCTCGGTGGTGGATGCAGCAGCCGGGGAGGAGACGGACATCCTGACAGACACGAGGAGGACAGCGACACTCGACAGCACTCAACGTAGGCTCTCTGTTTTTCTCCTCTGGGTTTCCTGTGACTTCTTATCCTCTGTCCTGCTGTAGATGCCCCCCCCCCCCACCTCTTCAGGCTGTCTCACACTCACACAACTCTTATAGATTCTTACATGGCAGTTTACAAGTTTTAAAACGAGCTCCCGCTAACAGAGCTTTCATTTCATAAACATCACAATCAGATTACACTTGTTTGTGTACGTCGTGTACTTTGTGGCGTTTTCAGTTTAAAAGAACGTGTTTATCCTCGTGAATTAAACCAGTCCATTAACTTTAATTAATTACCATTATTAATGAGATGGTTTATTTCTGTTCATTCGAAAAATACCAGTATTTTTAAGCTATACCTAAAAAATCCTTTAAAAATGTATTTATTTTATAATTTGGATAAAAGAAATTGACTGATTTGACTTGAGTTTTACTTCTAAAAAATGTGGCATCTTTTCTCAAAGCCACATCAAATCATGTCATATTTTATTTGTAACATTTGATTTGGTGAGTGCACGCACGTAGTTATAAAACATACTCTAATTTGAACTCCACTGAATTCACTGTTTATTGGCCCTAAACGTAAAGTAAAAAGCAGCAAATGACTCTTTAGGAAGGGAAGAAATACCCTGAATATTTGTTGTTGTTATTCTTCTGTAAAACAACTGCAGTTATTTAGTCTATTAGCACTAATAAAATGTTTTTTCAGAGTAGTTTAGGATACTAACTAGAAATGTCACTGCTGAAATACTCACACAGCTGAAGTGGCTGAAATACCAAAAGAAAATGATGGAAGAAAATGTAAAGTCAGATCAATTTAAAAATTGAAAGGAGTCAAAGTGTGGGTGATAAGTCGAACTGAAAGAGTCCGTCCTGACATATGAGCTCAATTTATCACACTGAACTTAAAGTCCAACGTATTTTATCAGTCTTCCTTTGAAAGTGGAAGATAACTGATGAATACAAACAGATGATCATGGAGGTTTAAATACTGCAAATCATTTAGTTTCCTTAAAGGTTCCCAGACAGACGAGCACTCCTCGTCTCGGTGGATTTTAAAGTGTGAAAGTCCTCATGCAGCTCACGGTGTACGCTGAGGCTCCGAACAGGAATGTATGCCAGCTTTTACGGGTTTTTTTCTGTCAAAGCCTCTTCAGCTCTGATTCCTACAAAGTCATGGGAGCTGTTAACCTACTTCCCTGGTCTGATCTTAATATCCTTCTGTTCAGTCTTCTCATGTTACGTAAGAAGAATCGGTGTTACTGCGAGGCGGCTGTTCACCAGCAGAACAATTAGACCATATTTATGACGTAAAGAAGAATCCTTGGTAGTGTCACAGAGACGTCAGCGTCTGACTGGGACTCGGTCTTCCGACCAGCCGTGAGACGTCTGTCAGTCGCCTTTGAGAGCTGCTCATGACCTCCACAACATACGATCCTGTTCATGTGCAGTGACGCGGACTCAGTGTGTCAGACCTGCTCCTCAGGACGGGATGAAGATGTGGAGATTAATGTCACTGGTTGTCTTTAACTCCTAAAGTACAATCTAGAGGTGTACCTTTAAAAAGAGTCTAGAAGCTATAATCTGTTGCCTGCTGTTGACGCAATCATTAGTTATGAATCCTGTTCAGATACAATTTGAAGAAACTGTTTTTCTCATCATGGAGGAGTGTTGATTGACAAGTGAATTGTTTATTATTTAAGTGGTCTCCAGTTGATGTTGTTTGCTGCTTATGTGAGTCTTGTTATGGACAGATTATGAAATAGTGGTATCGGACCTCCTGGCTGACGTCATCTTCAGTCTTTAAATTTCTTCTTGGTCATTTGTTTTCATTTGTTGCCGTTTTGAATCATTTTATGGTCATTTTGAGAAGAGACAGGTCATAAAAAATAGAATAGTTAAGGCAACAATCCTCTCGTCTCATTTTCCTTGTTTTGATCAGTTCCTGGTCGTAATGCATTACTATTGCCAGAAGGTGGCGGTAATGTACCTAAAAGCTGTTTGCTTTGCTTTGAGAAGAGGAACGTGTCACGACCAAGCTGTGGAACAACACGAGAAGAGAAACAACCAAAGATAACTTCAGCCGTCAAACCGTTGCGTGTGGATCTGTAGAAAATGAAGGATAACTAGGTGCACTGCAAACTGCTGGGTGAAGCCTGAATCATAGGTCTACCACAGCTACACACAGTGGTTAGAGAGTGAAGCTGCAACAAGACAGACCGAACATCGACGGCCAGAAGAAAGAAGTTTGATGTTAGATGTGCTGCTCAAACATCCAGCTGAAGACTTACTTCCCATCAGGCGAGGTTTTTGAAGTTTGATGTCATTTGTTAGGACAGAATTTACGGTTTTGTGTGTGTGTGTGTGTGTGTGTGTGTGTGTGTGTGTGTGTGTGTGTGTGTGTGTGTGTGTGTGTGTGTGTGTGTGTGTGTGTGTGTGTGTGTGTGTGTGTGTGTGTGCGCAGCTCATCAAATGATAGTCGAAAAGTTCTCTGTGAATATCAAATAGTGTTTTTACTTGAAATACCTTTCCTTGATTTAGAGCCTGTTTACTGCCAGCTGAGTCTCTTCGTGGCACTTTGAGAGAGTTTTGTCTTTTTTTTGTAGTCCATTAACTGAGATGTATGAATTTCAAACAAAACCTCTAACCCTGTTCCCAAAAACGTTGGGACGCTGTGAAAATGCAAAACAGACTGTAATGATTTGCAAATCACATGAATCCATATTTTACTGCAAATAGACCAAAGATAACATATCAAATGTTGAAACAGAAATTGTATTGTTTTATGAAAAATATCGTCTCATTTTGAATCTGATGTCAGCGACACGTCTCTATAAAGTTGTTCCAGGATCATGTTCACCACTGAGCTGCATCAACTCTTCTTTTAACAACACTCTGGAAACATTGGGGAACTGAGGAGACCAGTTTCTGGAGTTTTGAAAGTGAAATGTGGTCCCATTCTGGCCTGATAGAGGATTTCAGCTGCTCAACAGTTCAGGGTCTCCTTTGTTGTATTGTTCATGTCCTGATGCTCCAGATGTTTTCAATGATTGACAGGTCTGGACTGCAGGAGGCCAGTTTATCAGCGGATTCTTCTACTAGAGAACCATGCTGTTGGAATACGTGCAGAATGTGGTTGGACGTTGTTCTGCTGAAATAAACAAGACCTTCCCTGAAAGAGACGTTGTCTGGATGGCAGCATTTGGGCGGCACGGTGGTGCAGTGGTTAGCACTGTTGCCTCACAGCAAAATGGTTCTGGGTTCGAATCCGGTCCTGGGCCTTTCTGTGCGGAGTTTGCATGTTCTCCCTGTGCTTGCGTGGGTTCTCTCCGGGTTCTCCGGCTTCCTCCCATCATCCAAAAACATGCACTTCAGGTCAGGTTACCTGGCGCCGCGGTCGTGGCAGCCTGCTGCAGCATCTCCCCCCTGAGAGCCCCCCTGCTGTAGTGAAGACATTTCCCCTCGGGGATTAATAAAGTGTATAAAATAAAAAAAATAAAAAAAAATCAAATATGTTGCTCAAAAACCTGAATATATCATTCAGCATTAATGCTTCCTTCCAGATGTTCAAGCTACCCATGCCGTGTGCACTAATGCATCCTGTACCATCACAGATGCTGACTTTAGAACTGAGCTGATAACAAGCTGGATGGTCCCTCTCCTCTTTAACCTGGAGGATGCAGCGTCCATGATTTCCAAACAGAATCTCAGATTGTGATCCATCAGACCTCAGGACAGTTGTCCACTTCACCTCAGTCCATCTTCAATGATCTCGGTCCAGAGAAGGCGGCGGTGTTTCTGGATCATGTTTCTATCTGGTTTCTTCTTTGGAGAGTTTTAACAGCATTTGTGGACGCAGCGATGAACTGTGTTCACAGACGATGGTTTTCACAAGTGTTCCTGAGCCCATGCAGTGATTTCCACTCCAGAATAGTGTGTTTTTAATGCAGTGCTGCCTGAGGGCCCGAAGATCACCACCATCCAATATTGGTTTCCAGCCTTGTCCCTTGTGTTCAGAGATTTCTCCAGATTCTCTGAATCTTTTAATGATATTATGAACCGTAGACGATGAAATCCACTAATTCTTTGTAGTTTTACGTTGAGGAACATTATTCTTAGATTGTTGAACTATTTTCCACCACAGTCTTTCAGAGTGGTGAACCTCTCCCCATCTTCACTGCTGAGAGACTCCGCTTCTCTGAAATGATAATTTTAAAGCCAATCATATTACTGATCTGTTGCCATGGTAACATAATTAGTTGCGCAATGTTCAACTAGGTGTTTTTTTTTTTTAGACTACACAACCTTTCCAGTCTTTTGTTGACCCTGTCCCAACTTTTTTGAAACGTGTTGCTGCATCAAATTCATAATGAGCAGATATTTTTCATAGAACGATAAAACTTCTCTGTTTCAACATTTGATATGTTGTCTTTGGTCTATTTTCTACATGATTTGCAAATGATCCCATTCTTTTTGTATTTAGCATCCTGACTTTTTTGTACATAGAAGGCCTGATTTACTAAGATCTCAAATAAAGGTACTAAATTGCGTGTTCCTTCCAAAGATTTGCACTTTTTTTGCGCCCGTTTTGCAGGTGATTTACTGAGTTCATTGCGTCATTGAAGTCAGGTGCAAATCTCTATTTAAATGAGGGTTTGTGTGTTAAAGTGATTCCAGCAGTGAAAAACACAGAACGACCGCAAAACCAAAAGGAAATCTGATCCCATTGAAATTAAGAAATATAAAAATAATAAGAACAAAACACTTTATAGGAGATCATCAGTGAGGAAGTCAATACTGAAGGGAAAACAAAAAGGACGGTGGATGAGATCCTCTAACAGACAGCGATCAGCAGGTCCAGATCTTTCTGTGATGAGCAGCTGATTTCATTGAGTTCCTGGAGGTCTCGTGAACCAGATGAAGCTACCTGTGAATTCTGCAGGACTCATTCAGGATGTGACAGCTCACCTGAATAACAGGACTGGAGGGAGATCCAAGCAGAGATACGCTGGAACCACCCAGAGGCAGCAAAATGCTGAGTCGGAAGAAGTTTTTTAAATGCTGGTTATTTCGTGGCTCCTCCTTGTTGTTGGCTGTCAATCATCTTTCTGTTCATTCAATAACTCAGAAATATCATCACTGGACAATAATTTCTGCCTCTGACATCAGAAATGTTTAACGGGTGTAAAACCTGGTTCTCTACGTATTCTGTGGTTTCCTGCGTCTCCTTCACAATAAGAGCAGCCGTGTCTCCTTCACAATAAGAGCAGCCGTCTCTCCTGATGCTCATCTGATTAAAACCTTCAGTCGTACTAAAATACACAACAATCACTTCTCCAGTTTCTACTTCCAGGTTTAGTAAATATCGTTGCGGGTGATAAATTGTTCTATTTGCATGTTTCCTCCCAGTATTTTACACCTTCAAGCAGAAACACCCAATATTACATATGATGCAGGCAAAGACGCAAAATGGACAACGTGTGTTAAACTGGACATTTGGAAGACGCAGTCCTTGTTGCACATCGTTAGTAGATCTGATGGACATTTGTTTGCAGTTGGTGTGAAGTTTGCAGGTGATTTTACACACAGACCTTCAGTAAATCAGACCCAGAGTCTCTTGGTACAGAGACCCGGGTCCTCAGGCTCCCTCTAACCTCTACAGGCCTTTTGTCTGAGCTTAGTAATATTACAAAATTTCATCTTCATATACAGCAGCAAAGTACTGACAAAACTGTGATATAGATGTCAACAAATCAATGTATTGCTGTTTTCCATTGTTCGTTGATGACTGTGAAAAGGTACTAAATTGCATTTTCTATGGTATTAAAGGTCAAACAGTCTTGAACATGAATTGGTGAACCCTGCAGACACCGCTTACCTTTTAGATAAAGATTTTACATTCATAGAGAGCTTATAAAACATGATGCAGCACTTTTAAACTTGCCACAACTGGCTACATGCTGACAAATTACAGCAAGAAATGACAATTGCAGATAATACTTGTTGGTAGATAAATATTTTGTACTTTTACTTCAGTAGTATTTTGAATGCAGCAGCTTTAACTTGTAAAGATTGGAGCACTTCTTCCATCACTGTCACATAAAGCGAGATCCAACCAGAAGAGCATCTAAACTCACTGCTGCTGTGGTTGCTGCTGGACAAGAAGAAGAGCACATATCTTATCCTGACAGGTCCTCAAGTGAACAAAACGAGGTCAGGCGGCCATTACATGAGAAGGCCATGACACTTACTGCTTTCCAGTTTTACAGGATGCTCAAACCGGTTCTTCGTGAACAAACAAGGGTTTCTAACCAGGCTAGAGCAGACGAGGTCAAACCAGACTTATTACCTCTCGTTGAAGAGTCATTACTCAACTGCAGATTTTTTAAAGATATGAGTTTTCCTAGAAAGAAAAGATGCTGCTGCACTTATGATATCAGAGTTTAAATCCCATTTATAAGTTTCTTCAGCTGTGTGGTATTACTTCCTTACAAACAGAGAGTCTGAGATATTTCCTGATCATAGAAAACAGTAGTGTATAAAAAGATACACCCAGCTGACTTGGAGCTGTTCCATTTTTAGAAGCCGGGCTTATTTAATTAATTCACGGCTTTGATACGAGATATCATCTTTATGAGTTGTTCCTCTGTGAGTGAAGATAAGTAGCCTTTTCGCTCTCAAATGTTTAAATGTGTAGATATAAATAAATAATACATAAATAGACCCAAATAAAAGATCAAATATGAAAGAAAATAGCCCTGTTATTTATTTGTCCCCAGGCTGCGTGAAACCAACTTTCTCTTGCTTTTTGTGTTTTGAGGGTAAAACCTGTCGGCTCAGGTGGGAAAATGTCACATTTAAAGGGTCATACAGCTTTATGTTATGCAACTCCAGTTTTATGGCACACTGTGATCAAAAGTACAGAAAGATGCTCATTTCCCTGCTTCACACTCAGGCAGCACTCATGCTCATTCCTTCACTTTCTCTATAATGTGACTTCACATGAGAATGAACTCAGTTTACTGAATGCGTGAACCTATGAAACCACAGGTAGTGATGTGTTGGAAGGTTGTAGGTTGTGTACATACACAACAGTAGTGAAAAAGAAACGCCACCTCCATGAATTACAACCTATGCATTTTTTTTTTTTGTCATGCACAAACAGTATGCCCATGCAGCCCACATAGGCGTGCAGAGAAAACAAGCAGAGTGGAAGTCAGCAGCTTTCAAAAGTCGTCAAGTCGTTCCCAGTGAATCTCCGCCTGGTACTTTTGTTGGAAAACGGTGAATTCCTGGATGCTTGTTGTTTCCGTGAGGTTTACTTGCAACTTTAGAGGTGCTGATGGGCCTTCTTTTTTTTTTTTACTTCCAGTATTCATGCCAATTGTCTGGTGGTTTCAGCTTCTTTTTTTAGTGCACAAATGTAAAATATGTTTTAAATCTTCTGGTCAAGCTCCTGATAATAAAACAAATTGAGTGGACTTCCATAAAATGCAATTCTAGTTTTGGGTCTTCCGTAACGTGATGTTTGGATTCAACACGTGCTGAGGACATGTGATGGTCTACACGATGAACCAGGATCTCTGTAGCCTGAAGTGTTGCTTAGAAACATGAAAAAAACAAAAACAGTCTGATGTGTTCATTTTCAACATATTTTCTATTCGCCTCGACATACATGTCCTTAATACGCTGTAACCTGGTCACAATGACATTTCTCACATCTGTTGAACACAAAAGCTGTAGATTGAACTGAGTTCTGAGTTCATTCCAGTTAAACCAGGCGAGCGCCACAAGCCCATTTCATCACTTTGATGTCTCTTTGTAGCCATGTGGACCGAACCACTTGATTTGATTCTAATAGGACTCTAAGACTTGATGCCCCAAATGCAGCTGGATTAGAGTCAGATAGAAGTGTAACAGTGGTACAGTAGATAATCTGAAGTGGTATGATCTCAGGTCACCGAGTTCTTTCCTTCTGCTCCCTCTCGCCCGGAGCGGTTCAGTCCCATCCAACTCCACCCGTGACATGTTGGCATACGTAACATGTCTCCCTGTTACTTATCGGGACCCTTTGACACCCGTGGGAGACTTTTCTCTGACTTCTCCTTCCTTGCTGTCAGGGAAATGAGGTGTGATCTGGAGGGCAAGTGAAGGAGCAGTCATTTCCCATACGTTGGCTTGGCTTGGTGCTTGGTAGTGTACCTGAGTCTGCAGGTTTTTTCCCAGCCCCCAGTCTCCAGCCCCCTCCCGCTCCGAGCAGAACAAGGCCAGAAAAGAAAGTTGATTTTAATCCCTGAGGGGATTAAGAACCCCATGAGTGATTAAATGAGACCTCTTTCTCAAAAAGGACAAATTACTGTACCACCTCAGACTTGGGAACCGTTTCTACAGTGGTCTGTGCAGAACAAAGTAGATTAGACATATCTCCCTTTCGATGATCATTAATCACCTCGCGATCACAGGGGAGTTGCATATTTCTGCTCCTTAGAGTCCTGCCAGGACAATGGAAATGGATTGTTTCTGACGTCGGTCGTGGCTGAACTATCGTTTTCCAGGAACGGTATATAAATTTACACTAATGATGAACTATTGCCAGCAAAGGTGTTCAGGAGATGTGTAAGCAAACCTTAGAAAGTAAGAACTCACTGTACTGAATCACCACTGAAGGAGTCAGTGGCTTTTCTGCAGCGCTTCACGTTTTAGTGAAAGTTCCTGGTTGAAACTAACTGGAAGATTACAACTTTTACAAATGATGCGTGGATAGTTTTATTTTTTACTGAACTAGAGACAGTCAGAAGCAACGTTGAATGTCCCAGTGTTTTGGATGGTAAAACCAGCTATTGCTAACAAAAGCACCGACGTGCCTTAAAGTGGTACTACATTCGCTACACCTTGACCTTCACCTTGATCTTCACCTTGACCTTCACCTTGACCTTCACCTTGAGTCAGTGACTACGAGACATTTCACTAAGGAGAGACCAGAAGAAAATGTGCAACAGTAGTCGTTGAACTTAGTGACTCTGTCCTCCTGTCCATACGTCAATTATTCAATCAACAGTCTGCTTCTTCTGTAGAAATGCAGTCTGAATGTCATTGTCTGACACTTAACTATATAGAAACATCATTCTGTTTGTGCTGTATTAAAATTGAAGTCTAAGTAAAATTAAAATGATGAAAATCACTATTGAGGTTCAGAAGGTCGTGCAGCTTCAGCAGAGTCCAAGTATTTGTTGGTCGTTGTTACAAAGCAAAACTCCTACTGACACCAAACAGGTTTTAGGAAACAATAAATTATTAATTTGAAGGAAAGGTAATGCCGCCCACATCACAGGTTTACCAACTCCAATGAAGAAATACGAATATGTAGAGCGAAGATTAGTTTCTTTATACATTAGCAGAAAAATAAATCATCAAGTGAAATAATGTATTATTCATTTCAATCTTTCAGAAAAGATTTGGCAGATTAATTGATAATGAGAATAACTGATGTTTGCAGTCACAGTTAGGACATTCAGGTCAGGAAGGGGTGAAGATAGGATGCAAACACTGTTGTGTGTTTTTGAAGTGCTTTGTTTATAGCTTCCTACTGCAGTGAGGACATCATAATAATACTTCTACTGTTTTCTCTATTTACAGTGGGTACGGAAAGTATTCAGACCCCTTTAAATTTTTCACTCTTTGTTTCATTGCAGCCATTTGCTAAAATCAAAAAAGTTCATTTTATTTCTCATTAATGTACACTCAGCACCCCATCTTGACAGAAAAAAACAGAAATGTAGAAATTTGTGCAAATTTATTAAAAAAGAAAAACTGAAATATCACATGGTCATAAGTATTCAGACCCTTTGCTGTGACACTCATATTTAACTCACATGCTGTCCATTTCTTCTGATCCTCCTTGAGATGGTTCTACTCCTTCATTGGAGTCCAGCTGTGTTTAATTAAACTGATTGGACTTGATTAGGAAAGGCACACACCTGTCTATATAAGACCTTACAGCTCACAGTGCATGTCAGAGCAAATGAGAATCATGAGGTCGAAGGAACTGTCCAAGGAGCTCAGAGACAGAATTGTGACAAGGCACAGATCTGGCCAAGGTTACAAAATAATTTCTGCAGCACTCAAGGTTCCTAAGAGCACAGTGGCCTCCATAATCCTTAAATGGAAGAAGTTTGGGACGACCAGAACTCTTCCTAGACCTGGCCGTCCAGCCAAACTGAGCAATCGTGGGAGAAGAGCCTTGGTGAGAGAAGTAAAGAAGAACCCAAAGATCACTGTGGCTGAGCTCCAGAGATGCAGTAGGGAGATGGGAGAAAGTTCCACAAAGTCAACTATCACTGCAGCCCTCCACCAGTCGGGGCTTTATGGCAGAGTGGCCCGACGGAAGCCTCTCCTCAGTGCAAGACATATGAAAGCCCGCATAGAGTTTGCCAAAAAACACATGAAGGACTCCCAGACTATGAGAAATAAGATTCTCTGGTCTGATGAGACCAAGATTGAACTTTTTGGCGTTAATTCTAAGCGGTATGTGTGGAGAAAACCAGGCACTGCTCATCACCTGCCCAATACAATCCCAACAGTGAAACATGGTGGTGGCAGCATCATGCTATGGGGGTGTTTTTCAGCTGCAGGGACAGGACGACCGGTTGCAATTGAAGGAAAGATGAATGCGGCCAAGTACAGAGATATCCTGGAAGAAAACCTCTTCCAGAGTGCTCTGGACCTCAGACTGGGCCGAAGGTTCACCTTCCAACAAGACAATGACCCGAAGCACACAGCTAAAATAACAAAGGAGTGGCTTCGGAACAACTCTGTGACCATTCTTGACTGGCCCAGCCAGAGCCCTGACCTAAACCCAATTGAGCATCTCTGGAGAGACCTGAAAATGGCTGTCCACCAACGTTCACCATCCAACCTGACGGGACTGGAGAGGATCTGCAAGGAAGAATGGCAGAGGATCCCCAAATCCAGGTGTGAAAAGCTTGTTGCATCATTCCCAAGAAGACTCATGGCTGTACTCGCTCAAAAGGGTGCTTCTACTCAATACTGAGCAAAGGGTCTGAATACTTATGACCATGTGATATTTCAGTTTTTCTTTTTTAATAAATTTGCACAAATTTCTACATTTCTGTTTTTTTCTGTCAAGATGGGGTGCTGAGTGTACATTAATGAGAAATAAAATGAACTTTTTTGATTTTAGCAAATGGCTGCAATGAAACAAAGAGTGAAAAATTTAAAGGGGTCTGAATACTTTCCGTACCCACTGTATATGAGTCATGGTTGATTTCCTCACACCTGGGAGAGGCTTCATTACAGATGTTATCATAAGTGATGGTGAGCACTCTGCTTACCAGAAAATGGGTTTCGATTTAGAGACTCCGGCACACACACACACACACACACACACACACACACACAGCCTCCTGAGGGAACGCTGCTACCCACCACTGTTTCTGCATCATCAGCACTCTGCAGACATTAAGAGGAAACAACGCTCGGTCTCTCCCGGCTTCTGTATCTGTTTATCTACAACACTGAAACGTTGGGACGCTGTGTGAAATGTCAATAAAAACAGAACGGGATTATTAGC
The DNA here is from genome assembly GCF_029030835.1 of Brachyistius frenatus. Taxonomy (NCBI): domain Eukaryota; kingdom Metazoa; phylum Chordata; class Actinopteri; family Embiotocidae; genus Brachyistius; species Brachyistius frenatus. Next base: position 359,440 of record NW_027210893.1, read on the forward strand.
AAATCACATAAACACATATTGAACAGAAAATAGACCAAAGACAACATATCAAATGCTGAAACAAAAAAAAAAAGTTTTATGAAAAATATCTCCTCTTTTTGAATTTGATGCAAGTGACATGTTTAAAAAAAAGTTGGGACAAGGTCAACAAAAGACTGGAAAAGTTGTGTAAAAAGAAAAAAAAAAAAAAAAGGGATATAAAAAGAGCATCCAAGAGAGATGGACTCTTAACAGTGAAGATGGGGAGTGTTAGGATTCCTGTCTGTTCCTAGTGTGTTTTCCCCTGTTTAACCCCCGAATACCTTTCCTCCTGTGTCCTGTCATTTCCCTGTCTGTTTTTCTCCCTCAGCAGTACCCTCCTCCAAGCACCGCCCACTACCGCACCTCTCCGGCAGCACAGCTGAGCGGCATTCCAAGTGATTACACCGGCCGCTACTTATACCCTAGTCTCCTGCCCATCCGGTGTCAGTTCGTCCGTTGCCTACCCGTCAACCCGTCCAGTAAGTCCGTTCCGTCTCCCGTTGTTGAGATTACGATTCTGACCTGTTTCCTGTTTCCTGCCGTTCAGTGTCGGGCCACGGGCATCCACCTGTGAACGAAGAAGATTCCAGATCGTTCCTCGGAGATCATCTGCTGCAATCTTGGCAATCCTGTGTCGAGCTACGAGTGTCACACAGTCGACCCTGCCGGTTCCGTCCAGTGTCGAGCCACGGGCATCACCTGCACGAAGAGACCCTCCAGTGCGTTCCTCGGAGATCCGCTGTCGAGGTTTGGGGCGATCCTGTGTCGAGTCGCGGACGTCACACAGTCGATCCAGCCAATCAGCTCGCTGAGGAGAGATCTGGGGATTCCCCCAGCGGAGCATCGCCGTTCGGCCACGTCACCCGGCCACGTGTCAAGGGGAACCCCGGGGATTCCCTCGTTTGGCGAAGCGCAAATTGACACAGACTCTTGGCGTGCATTTCCTGTTTGCCTCACTGCCCGGGGAATAAAAGACCTGCTTCCTAAGAGATTTTGCCGTGTGTCTGCATTTGGGTTCGTTGATCCCCTCACCACATAACAGGGAGAGGTTCACCACTCTGTGAAAGACTGTTTGGGAAAATAGTTCAATAATCTAAGAATAATGTTCCTCAATGTAAAACTACAAAGAATTAGTGGATTTCATCGTCTACGGTTCATAATATCATTAAAAGATTCAGAGAATCTGGAGAAATCTCTGAACACAAGGGACAAGGCTGGAAACCAATATTGGATGGTGGTGATCTTCGGGCCCTCAGGCAGCACTGCATTAAAAACACACTATTCTGGAGTGGAAATCACTGCATGGGCTCAGGAACACTTGTGAAAACCATCGTCTGTGAACACAGTTCATCGCTGCGTCCACAAATGATGTTAAAACTCTCCAAAGAAGAAACCAGATAGAAACATGATCCAGAAACACCGCCGCCTTCTCTGGACCGAGATCATTGAAGATGGACTGAGGTGAAGTGGACAACTGTCCTGAGGTCTGATGGATCACAATCTGAGATTCTGTTTGGAAATCATGGACGCTGCATCCTCCAGGTTAAAGAGGAGAGGGACCATCCAGCTTGTTATGAGCTCACAGTATTTGATTTGCAAATCATCACAATCTGTTTTAATTTACATTTTTCACAGCGTCCCAACTTTTTTGGAAACGGGATTTTAACAGTGAAGCTCTGCTGAGGCTCAGAAACAGAAGTTACTGAAAAGACTTTAAAAAAAAAAAAAAAAAGGAGTCATATTGACCTTTACTGAAATTTGTGATAAAAACACTTCCTTTGTGAAACAGGGTCTTTTATAATTAGTGTTTACAAGACATCTGAAATGGAATAGACTTTTTTATCAATACAAATACCACTCCAACATGCAAAAAAAAAAAAGGATGAAGGGTTGTCAGTGAAATGTGCAACATTTACGTTTTACGTCTTAGTTTCATTCTAGATTATGTTCATCTATTGATTACAAAGGTGCAATGATTTTTTTTTTTAGCTAAATGCTAACATGTTGAAATTTAGTGGACAAACTCACTGTCAGTTCAGCATGTTGGCATTTGAACCTTCGCTCAGCACTCATACAAAGTAATAACGTTAGATTTCCAGTTGTTGAGTCAGGAATGAGTGTCAGACGGGTTTTGACCCGAGGACGGCGCTGAACGAGAACTCAGGTCAGCACCACGGTTAATCAAACACATGTCTGGGACCAGAATTCACAGCCACCCATCCAATAGTGGCTGAAACATCTCGGTGGAAGTGACGGACCAACTGATACTTCCATCCGTGTAGTGGCTTTATAAAGGTTCTGATCGAATACGCCGCGTCTTCGCCTCGGCTTTCTCTGCTGCTTGTTGTTTCAGTGTCAATGGAGAACTTTTAGTAAATGACCTCCAAACATGCTTTCAAGGCACTAAATCCCCAGTTGCAGGTGTAAAATTAGACGTGTCAGCAGATAATGAAGCATGACTCACCTCCCTTCTGTTTCTCCTTTACTTTACAGTCAGAGAGCCGGTATGGACAATAAGGCGCTGGAACCCGATTCTGTGAGTCTCCCCATGGAGGAGGCCATCCTGTGTAACGGAGGCAGCCTGCCGTCAGCGCAGCAGCAGGAGGCGTCCATGTTGACCCACCTGAAGAAGGTGGAGAACCACATCACGGACGCTCAGCGTTTCTCCCACCTCCCCAAACGCTCAGCCGTGGACCTGGAGTTCATCAACGTGTCGTACACCATCCAGGAGGGGCCATGCTGGAGGAGGAGAGGTGACACATCCACCCGTCACTCAAACTCACATAGAAGTCGGTCGTGTCCCAGTTTGTAACAGAGTATAAAGCTGTACTGCAAGAAGGCAAATTATCATCTAAGACCAAGATGAGTGAAAACACATCATCCAGTCTGCATCACCATCAGGTTCTTCAGCTGCTTCAGTGTTTCTACTGGGGGACTGAGCAGCACCGCTGAGGTTGAGACAGTTCATCAATAATGGAGCTGAGTGGGCCGGAGGAGACTTCATTATGCTGAGACATGATGCAGATTCCTCTCAAGGCTTAAAGAAACGGCAGCTTCACATTTCTGGAAACGAATAACAAAAAGCTTTCATTCACATTTCAACTTATTTGAAATGTCTCTTCACCAGTTTGACGGTCTAACAGGATTCGTCTGTCCAGCTCACTCTGTGAGGGAGTGTTTGCATGGCCACAGCAGCAGAACTACTTAACATGCGACAAACTACGGGGACATCTGCACACTCTCAGCAATGGTTCCTACCTTACACTCAGTTGACCGATCAAATAATAACCTTTAGATAAATGAAGCAGACAGAATCTATATGAATTAGGTATTTATCCTTTAATTATCTTAGTTTGGACCGGATTTCAATTATCTTCATCCCCAAAAACATTTGATCATTTATCATAAACTACCACAAAGAAAAATGAAAAGTGATCAGTTTGACGGTGGATCCCAAACACAGCGAGTTCATCCTGACGAGGCAGCCTGGTTCTGCAGATCACTCAGAGGACGGCTGGTCCATCACCTCTCCACCACTCTTCTACTGTTTCCTCAGGAGTTTTACACACAGCTGGGTTTAATGAAGGTTTATTTTTGTTCGTTGTTTTTAAGGTGATCAGACAGAAACTCAGCAGATCTGACCTCCATTATTATTTATCAAATTAAATATATTCCTCTTTTAAAAACCTGATTTTAGTCCTGGCTCACTTGAAGAAAACAATGGATTGATTATCTGTGTTGTTAAATATTCATGAGGTGGGCAGACAGACACCTAAGCTGACACACACTCGAGATCTTTGTTGAAAACGTATGCAGCTGATTCCTCAGAGTTGTTTTACGATTCACTCTTTGTCTCTTTGACTCAGAAGAATTCTTGTAGCTGAGTTTGTGACACTTCTGATATTTTGTAAAGAAAAGTAATTTTTTCCCAGATGGACATAATATCCAGACCAACCATCAGTGATGTCATCATCCATCAGTGATGTCATCGTTGGTTTGTGAACGTTATGAATCCTCCAGTTCAGATTCTGTCCGTCACCATCTTGGTAGTTCGGAGCGGTTTGGAGCAGGAAGTGACCATATTTGGACGAGCTGGGGGAGGAGCCAGAGGTGGATCTGACCGATCTGATCGGAAACCTGACGATACTACGTCCCGCCCACTGATAGCTGTAACCTGACTGCACCACAGGCCTGTCAATCAAACAGACACGCCCCCAAAAACAGGTCTTCTTGAATCTTCTTCTCTAATGAATGAGGGATTATTTTCAGATGGACCTCCAGAAAACTAAGAAGAAGGAGTGACTTTAGCTAACAACACCGAGATAACTGATGGACACATTTTATTCACTTTGGATTTGATGAGAGAAGTTGAATGGGAGTCTATGGAGCCGGAGGCTTTTTGGAGCCGACCTCTAGTGGCACTCGCTGGTATTGCAGTTGAAGACACTTCTGGATCAGAACCATTTTACAGACCTGGAAACTACGTCACAGGAGAGCAGACATGATGAACACTAACCGTCTTCAGTTCAGATTGGACTGAAGGTTTCAGTCATTTTGCGGCACCCAAATGTTTCTGTAGGAAAAGTCTCTGACACATCAGAGGTTCGACCCGATCCAGCATAGCACCACGTTGGTGGGCAGACTATCAACACTTCTGAATCTTGTTGCTTTGTTGTGTACGTCCTCCCCACATGCAGAGAACATTTAACCACTTTACCTCTCAGTCTAGATATTATCTGAGTCAGATGCCGTTTCTAAGTGTTGTTAATAGTGTTTTGTTAAGTGTTATCTTCATAAATATGAACATCAGTTCAATTGTTTCAAGCGCTAAATGCTAATTAGCATCCTCCACCTTCATGACTTTAGTTTTACTGTTAATCATGAAGTGCATTAAGTTGAATTTAAAGAGCGCTGTTCAGATGAAGCCTATTCTAGTTGTTTTTGTGTCTTGATACACATTTCTGAATTTGAGTATTGACTCTTTTAACGGTGTGTTTCCATTTCCAAATGGCAGAATTATTGACAGAAATACTTCCACTGACGTGCACTAAGTTCTTTTTGTTTTGTTGTTAAATGCCATTGATGCCCATCCTGTTGTCTGCAGGTTTCAAAGCCTTATTGAAGTGCCTGTCTGGACGGTTCTGCAGTCGAGAGCTGATCGGGATCATGGGGCCCTCGGGGGCCGGGAAGTCCACCTTGATGAACATCCTCGCTGGATACAGGTGAGAGACTGAAATGACAGTAATCATGTCCTCAATGTTACACTCAGTACCTCTGTGTCCAGTATGGCCCATTAAACTAAGCTGTTTGTCCTTCCGGCTGCTCAGGGAAACAGGGATGAAGGGTCATATCCTGGTAAATGGGAAGCCCCGGGACCTGAGGACGTTCAGGAAAATGTCCTGCTACATCATGCAGGAAGACATGCTGCTGCCACACCTCACAGCCAGGGAGGCCATGATGGTGAGCAAATATCAACTTTCTGAGATGCTTTTATTTTGAAACCTATGGAAGAGTATAGTAATCCTAGAAGTGATTGTGTGTCTGTAGGAATGAGCCCGTGACCAGAGTCTGTCTCTCCCTGCTCACGTGTTTCATAGCTTCGACATGACGTGATGGTGAAACACGTTTTCTCTCTGCTGCAGGTTTCAGCCAATTTAAAGCTGGATGAAACGATGGACGTGAAGAAAGAACTGGTGAGCCACACAAGTCACAGCTCCAGCATGTAGAGAGGGATCATAGATCCTATCAGTCATACCTCAAACGCACCAAAGTCCTTGTCAAGCTTCACTACAACCACAGTTAAATGGGAGGACCGCCCACTTTGTCTGGACACACCCACCCACTGTGGATAAAAGGTGCTCTCTGTGGATCACATGTGAACCTCCTCAGGTACCGTTGTGACATTACAATTATTTGGCTGATGCTTCGTCCAAAATTAGTGCTTTTAAAATCTGCAGGTGCAACAGAGAAAATATCATCTGACACTGGGAGCTTTTAAAAAAAAAAATTCCTTCAACACCTGTTCCATGAAGTTATGCCAGGGTCAGACAAAACAATATTAGTGTCTGATAATCTGGCCAAGAGACATTACATAGCACACGGTGGTGCCTGTCAATCGTAGTCTGCTGTTATCGGTAAGTAGATGCAGGAACAGACGTTTTGATATTGATTCAGACTTTTACTTTCCTAAAAAATTCAAATGTAGAAGCAGCAGATCAGGAATCCTGACGGCCCATGAGGAGAAAAGATTTATGCCATGTCATCCCAGTGGATCAAGTTTCCATTCATAGATCAAATATAAAAGTGAGCGGCTCCATAAACTTCCATTTAATTTCTCTCCTGAAATACAAAGTCAATGCCTTTTTTTTCCACAATTCATGATGTGTCATTTGATAAAATTCATCTAATTCCATCATTAATTAGGTATTAGGCCTCCAAAGAGAGGTATATTTGGGGGCGTGTCTTTTTGATTAACAGGCCTGTGATGCAGTCAAGCGGCAACCAACAGTGACGTCACCTGTTGGTTTGTGAATGTTATGAAGCCTCCAGTTCTTTCCGGCCAGTGCAGTCAGGAAAGAACTGGAGGCTTCGTAACAGGCTTGTCAATCAAACAGACACGCCCCCAAAAACAGGTCTTCTTGAATCTTCTTTTCTAATGAATGAGGGATTATTTTCAGATGGACCTCCAGAAAACTAAGAAGAAGGAGTGACTTTAGCTAACAACACCGAGATAACTGATGGACACATTTTATTCACTTTGGATTTGATGAGAGAAGTTGAATGGGAGTCTATGGAGCCGGAGGCTTTTTGGAGCCGACCTCTAGTGGCACTCGCTGGTATTGCAGCTGAAGACACTTCTGGATCAGAACCATTTTACAGACCTGAAGCTACGAACTCTTTTAGAAACAGTCTGTGGTGAAGTCAGGTTTCTGCTATAGGTGGGTGGGTATAGTGTCGGCTCCGCCCCTCACTCCTCCCCAGCTGGTCTGTTCATGGTCACGTCTGGCTCCGATATACTAAGATGGCGACAGCCAAAATCTGAACTCGAGGCTTCAGTTCACGAACCGACAGGTGACGTCATTCTCCCACCTTCACTTCCTGTCAAAGCTGTAGCACGTAATAAAATGAAAAGTCTAACAATATAATAAACACCATGAAAAACAGGAAATGCCAACTCTGCAGTTCTTTTCAGCTCTACATAGGCTTTTAGCTTATTTTAGTTTGCTGTTTTGGTTCTGTAGCCTGCAGCACGACTCCTTTAATTGGCTCTCACACACTTTATGATTTTGTTCTCAGCTGCAAGACACAGTAGTTAATTATTACAGGTAAAACTGACAGGACACGTCTGTCTTTATTTCAGACAGCCTGACGCCATCCGTCTGTTCTCTCTCTCCCCTCACCTATACAGGTGAACGAGATCCTGACGGCTTTAGGTCTTCTCGATTGCGCTCACACTCGCACCAGCTCGCTGTCGGGAGGTCAGTGTAAACGTCTGGCCATCGCCCTGGAGCTGGTCAACAACCCTCCTGTCATGTTCTTCGATGAACCCACCAGGTGAGACACGCTGACGAGCTGCCGGAGGGGAAATGTAGAGTTTAGACTCACTGAGAAAATATCACATTTAAATGATGTCCAATCGAATATTATAGACTGTTGGTGCGTTCAAAGGAAACAGGTTTTTCTAGTTTTATATAGTGCATTCGGAAAGTATTCACAGCGCTTCACTTTTTACACATTTTGTTATGTTACAGCTTTATTCCAAAATGGATTAAATTCATTTTTTTTCCTCAAAATTCTACACGCAATATCCCATAATGACAAAGTGAAAATAGTTTGTTTAAAATTTTTGCAAATCTATTAAAAATAAAGAACGAAAATATAACACGTACATAAGTATTTACAGCCTTTGCTCAATACTTTGTTGAAGCACCTTTGGCAGAAATTACAGCCTCAAGTCTTTTTGAGTATGATGCTATAAGCTTAGCTCCTATTCTTGGGCAGTTTCTCCCATTCTTCTTTGCAGGACCTCTCAAGCTCCATCAGGTTGGATGGGGAGCGTCGGTGCACAGATATCTTCAGATCTCTCCAGAGATGTTCAATCGGGTTCAAGTCTGGGCTCTGCCTGGGCCTCTCAAAGACATTCACAGAGTTGTCCCGAAGACACTCCTTTGTTATCTTGGCTGTGTGCTTCAGGTCGTTGTCCTGTTGGAAGATGAACCTTTGCCCCAGTCTGAGGTCCAGAGCGCTCTGGAGAAGGTTTTCATCAAGGATGTCTCTGTACATCGCTGCATTCATCTTTCCCTCCATCCTGACTGGACTCCCAGTTCCTGCTGCTGAAAAACATCCCCACAGCATGATGCTGCCACCACCATGCTTCACCGTAGAGATGGTATTGGCCAGGTGATGAGCGGTGCCTGGTTTCCTCCAAACATGACGCTTGGCATTCAGGCCAAAGAGTTCAATCTTTGTTTCATCAGACCAGAGAATTTAGTTTCTCCTGGTCTGACAGACCTTCAGGTGCCTTTTAGTAAACTCCAGGTGGGCTGTCATGAGCCTTTTACTGAGGAGTGTCTTCCGTCTGGCCACTCTACCATACAGGCCTGCTTGGTGGAGTGCTGCAGAGATGGTTGTCCTTCTGGAAGATTCTCCTCTCTTCACAGAGCAACGTTGGAGCTCTGTCAGAGTGACCATCGGGTTCTTGGTCACCTCCCTGACTAAGGCCCTTCTCCCCTGATTGCTCAGTTTGGCCGGGCGGCCGACTCTAGGAAGAGTCCTGGTGGTTCCAAACTTCTTCCATTTACAGATGATGGAGGTCATTGTGCTCATTGGGACCTTCAATGCTGCAGAAATGTTTCTGTACCCTTCCCCAGATCTGAGCCTCGATACAATCCTGTCTCGGAGGTCTACAGACAATTCTTTGGACTTCATGGCTCGGTTTGTGCTCTAACATGCACTGTCAACTGTGGGACCTTATATAGACGGTGTGTGTCTTTCCAAATCATGTCCAATAAACTGAATTTACCAGGTGGACTCCAATCAAGTTGTAGAAACATCTCAAGGATGATCAGTGGAAACAGGATGCACCTGAGCTCAATTTTGAGTGTAATGGCAAAGGCTGTGAATACTTATGTACGTGTGATTTTTTTTTTATTTTTTTTTTTCGTTTTTGATTTTTAATAGATTTGCAAAAATTTCAAAAAAATGTATTTCATGTTGTCATTATGGGGTATTGTGTGTAGAATTTTGAGGGGAAAAATGAATTTAATCCATTTTGGAATAAATCTATCATATAACAAAATGTGGAAAAAGTGAAGTGCTGTGAATACTTTCCGGATGCACTGTAATTTCCACCAACAACCTACTTTTCAACGTTTAGTGACCTTTGAATATGAACTTTGGGATTTGAAATTTATAATTTTTTTTTGTTACACAAAAGTCCAAATCGCAGGCGACCCAAAGGCAGACTGGGTCCAGACAGAACATCTGGCTGCATCGTTATAATGAGTCTTCTGACAGGCGGGCATATGGTGCAATTATACTCTTCATCATTGTTGTGCCATCTGGTGTGGACGGGCAGTCGGAGCGCTGCTGCCTGGGGCATCTGGCGAAGGAAGGAAAAACAATGAGGTTCCTCAGATGGACACCTCACAATGACCTCACAATTACCCCACAATCACCTCACAATGACCTCACAATTACCCCACAATCACCTCACAATGACCTCACAATTACCCCACAATCACCTCACAATGACCTCACAACGACCCCACAATCACCCCACAATCACCCCACAATGACCCCACAATGACCTCACAATGACCTCAATGACCACACAATAACCTCACAATGACCCCACAATGACCCCACAATGACCTCACAATGACCCCACAATGACCTCACAATGACCCCACAATGACCTCACAATGACCCCACAATGACCTCACAATGACCTCACAATGACCCCACAATGACCTCAATGACCACACAATAACCTCACAATGACCCCACACTCACCTCACAATGACCCCACAATGACCCCACAATGACCTCAATGACCACACAATAACCTCACAATCACCTCACAATGACCCCACAATCACCTCACAATGACCCCACAATCACCTCACAATCACCTCACAATTACCCCACAATGACCCCACAATGACCTCAATGACCACACAATAACCCCACAATCACCTCACAATGACCCCACAATCACCTCACAATGACCCCACAATCACCTCACAATGACCCCACAATGACCTCACAATGACCCCACAATGACCCCACAATGACCTCAATGACCACACAATAACCTCACAATGACCCCACAATAACCTCACAATCACCTCACAATGACCCCACAATCACCTCTCAATGACCTCACAATGACCCCACAATCACCTCACAATGACCCCACAATGACCTCACAATGACCTCACAATGACCCCACAATGACCTCACAATTACCCCACAATAACCCCACAATGACCTCAATGACCACACAATCACCTCACAATGACCCCACAATCACCTCACAATCACCTCACAATGACCCCACAATCACCTCACAATGACCCCACAAGGACCTCACAATGACCTCACAATGACCCCACAATGACCTCACAATCACCTCAATGACCTCACAATGACATCAGCCTCCTGAAAAGGCCAGCGAGGTCATGAGAACTCGATACGCTATGTCATGATGAAGTTTTATTTAGTCTGACGGGACGACAAAAAGCAGTCAGAGGATCAGATATGTTTTGTTGTAATATTACATTTATTAATTTAATACACACCATCTTCCTGGATGAACTTTGACCCCGGTGGTGTGGATAACCTGCCTGAATGTTTGACTTGTTTTCTACATGAATGATCAGGCCTCTTGGTGTTTGTGGCCAGTTGCTGTGTGATGATATGAGCCTTCACAGCAGGTGGTCCCAGGAGGTCGACCTCAACATGTTTGTTGGTCAATCGCACTTTGTTCCAAAAATCAAACTGAACTCTTCCTCACAGAGAAAAGTATGAGACATCCCATGAAACTGCTTTCCAGCTGTCAGAGCCTCGTCTATGTAATGAAGCATTGCATCAGATTTAATAACTGTTACACTCTGCATTTAGCTCCGCCTCCATCTCCAGACCTGCTACTCTTGTTTGAAGCACGTCTGAAGTTCCGATCGCTTCACAACATGCTGCGTATTAAAAAATAATTTCCTTTTCTGATGATTCTCATTGTTTCTCTGTTCAACAAAACGTTTTCAACTTCCAAATCACAACTGACTTCTGTACTGTCTCCGACATAGAGCCGACACTACAGTCCACTTTGTTTAAAAATAACGTGCCTAGTTATTAGCACGCAAACCCCGGGGCAGATACCCTGAGTGTCCCTGTGTTGGCTAGCAATGGAATTTATTCTTTTTTTTTGGGTAGATCACGTTGAGCCAGAAAAGTGTGGACACCTCTGCTTTAAAGGTCCATTTTGGTAGCCAGCTTGGTCTTTGATGTAAATATAGTCTGGAAACCCTGTTGAAGGGCGGACCAATCAGAGGCCAGTGGGCGTGGCTAAGCATTATAACATTATAGTGGTTCCAATTATGGTGGTTGAGTCTCAGCAGACACATGGTGATTAGTACTGATCGGTTGAAGCTTAATAAGCTGCAGGTCTTCGGAGTAGTGAGTCTGGATCTGTTCAACACGGTCCCGCCTCAACTGTTGGAACCCAAATATTAACAGAACATCTATCACTGAACTTAAACCATCAAAGGGCAGTTTTTAAAATTTTCCTCCTGAGAGAAGAAATTCACTCTGTAAGAGATCCACAAGTCAGGAAACATGTTGTAAAACCTCTCAGCTGCAACTTTATCAAATTGGATGCAACAGAAATGAACTCCAACGCTGCCTCCATTTTAATCAGCGTATCACTGAGCAGAAGGGACGGGTTGGGTTTTTATTAGCAGACACAACCAGGTCCTGGTTCTGGTCGGAAAGGGTTAACATGATGGTGACCAGCAGAGATCCAGCAGAGAGTCTGGATGTCGTTCTGCAGCTTGTCTTTAAGTAAACAGGATCCGATGAGTTTTACATGTGCTGGCAGGTGGACTTTGTTTCTTGGGACGTCGTGTGTCCAGTTTTTATGCTAAGCTAAGCTAGCATTATATCACACATTCATGACAAACACTGACATCTCATCTTTAATGGAGGACATCAGGGTCACTCGTGTGTGTGTGTGTGTGTGTGTGTGTGTGTCATCCTGTCTCCAGCGGCTTGGACAGCGTGTCCTGTTACCAGGTGGTGTCCCTGATGCGTTCACTGGCCCTGGGAGGACGCACCATCATCTGCACCATCCACCAGCCCAGCGCCAAACTGTTTGAGATGTTTGACAAGGTGTGTGTGTATGAATGGATGACCCACTATCTTTTTAATGCAGACACACACCAGCGCTGACCGCTGTGTTCCTCCACAGCTCTACATCCTCAGCCAGGGTCAGTGCATCTACAAAGGCTCCGTCCCGTACCTCATCCCCTACCTGAAGACTCTGGGCCTCTACTGTCCCACCTACCACAACCCTGCAGACTTCAGTAGGTCGTCCTGGGCTTCAACCTTTTCACTGCTCATGAGCACCCCCTTCATCCTCTGCATGTCTTTCTGCTCCAGTCATTGAAGTGGCCTCAGGAGAGTACGGAGACCTGAACCCGGTGCTGTTCGAGGCGGTCCAAGGTGGGATGTGTGCAATGGAGGAGAAGAAGAATCAGTGCGACACTAACGGCCCATCAGTGTGTGCAACAAAGTGCCCCATGGTACGTAGACGATGACGTAAATCACTTTGTGGAAATTATTGTGTTATTTGTTCATTTGTTTGGGGATGTTCGCTCTACTAAACTCCAAAGACTGTTTCTGTCATGGAAGATCCTGAGCTGTGTCAGACTCAAGTTCTCAGAGCTTTGTAATGGTAGTTCAATTCAATTCAAATCAATTTTATTTCTATAGCGCCAAATCACAACACAGGTTATTTCATGGCACTTAACACATTAAAGTCTTTGAAGCAAGACTTTACAATATTATACAGAGAAACCAACAATTCAACAATTCAATAATTCCCACATATGCTAGGAAGAAAAAACTCCTCTTTAAGGGAGAAAAACCTCCAACAGAGGGAAGAAAAACTCCCTTTAACAGAAAGAAACCTCCGATAGAACCAGGATCAGAGGTGGGCGGAGCATCTGTTAACAGAACCAGGATCAGAGGTGAGCGGAGCATCTGTTAACAGAACCAGACACAGAGGTGGGCGGAGCATCTTCTTCGACCAGTTGGGGTGAGAGGAGAGCAGAGAGAGAAAAGGACAGCATAGAGATAGAAGAAAAGAACTGTTGGTGGAGACGACAATCACAGAGCAGAGACATGCAGCTGTTGTAGTTAATATGAAACATGGTGCAAGAGCCCTGTGATTGACTGGCAACCTGTCCAGGATGAGCCCCGCCTCCAGCCCGCCCACAACCCATTAAAGGATAGAGGATATATGTAGTTTGCAGCTATTTCCAAGTCAACCAGCAACCATCAGTGACGTCATCCACCATCAGTGATGTCATCGTTGGTTTGTGAACGTTATGAATCCTCCAGTTCAGATTCTGTCCGTCACCATCTTTGTTAGTTCGGAGTGGTTCGGAGCAGGAAGTGACCATATTTGGACGAGCTGGGGGAGGAGCCAGCGGTGGATCTGACTGATCTGATCTGAAACCTGACGATACTACGTCCCGCCCACCGATAGCTGTAACCTGACTGCACCACAGGCCTGTCAATCAAACAGACACGCCCCCAAAAATCGGGCTTTTTGAATCTTCTTTTCTAATGAATGAGGGATTATTTTCAGATGGACCTCCAGAAAACAATGATGATAATGATGATGGTGATGATGGTGATGATGGTGATGATGGTTATGGTGATAATGATGATGATGATGGTGGTGATGATGATGATGGTGATGATGATGGTGATGATGATGATGATGATGATGGTGATGATGATGATGATGGTGATCTTCCTCTTCCCTCAGGATGCCGGCCACATAGAGAGTCATACATTTGCCACCAGCACTCTGACCCAGTTCTGCATCCTGTTCAAGAGAACTCTGATCACGATCTGTCGGGACCAGGTGGGTGACATCATTCACAGCAGCACAACTGACACCTGCAAGTTAAACCGAGCTGTCAGGCAGTTTGAACCTGCATGTTGTCCTCTGTGCTGTTCTGTTCTCAGGTTCTGACCCACCTCAGACTGATGTCCCACATCTCCATAGGTGTGTTAATAGGTTTGCTCTATCTCAACATTGGCAATGATGCCAGCAAGGTCTTTAACAACACTGGATTTCTCTTCTTCTCTATGCTCTTCCTCATGTTCGGAGCACTCATGCCAACCGTGTTAACCTGTGAGTATGATCGACAGGAAGTTGACGTGTTTACATTCTGTTTATTCTTCATACGGCCAATCACAGAGGTGTCTGAGGATGTGCGAGTTCATACTGACGTGTGGGTGGAAACACCTTCTGCTCCATCCTGCAGTTCCTCTGGAGATGTCTGTGTTCCTGAGGGAGCATCTCAACTACTGGTACAGCCTGAAAGCCTACTACCTGGCCAAGACCATGGCTGACATCCCCTTCCAGGTGAGCTGGACTGCTGAGGAACACGCAGTAACATACATGTGCACAGCTGCACACCACTGCCCTCCGGTGTTGGACAGAGGCACTGCCAGGGTTTGGGACAGTGTTTCTACTTTGTTTGTTAGGTTAGGTTAGGTTAGGTAAGGTAAGGTATTATTAATCCCCGAGGGGAAATGTTTTCGCTACAGCAGCATACAGAAGCAATAAGATAATAATAGAACAATAGAAAAGCAATAAAATAGCAGTAAAAAAATATAAAATATAAAATGCACAGTATATACAGTATATACAGTACAGTATATATCTATATATATTATATACAAACAACCAAGAAACACAGACAACAGTGTTATTGTTGTGTGATGGATTTTGCCAGAGGTGAGTTATTGTACAGTCTTATTGCGGTCGGCAGGAATGATCTCCTGTATCAATGATCTCCTGTATCTGGAATGATCTCCTGTATCTGGAATGATCTCCTGTATCAATGATCTCCTGTATCTGGAATGATCTCCTGTATCAGGAATGATCTCCTGTATCTGGAATGATCTCCTGTATCGGGAATGATCTCCTGTATCGGGAATGATCTCCTGTATCGGGAATGATCTCCTGTATCAGGAATGATCTCCTGTATCTGGAATGATCTCCTGTATCTGGAATGATCTCCTGTATCGGGAATGATCTCCTGTATCAGGAATGATCTCCTGTATCAGGAATGATCTCCTGTATCTGCAATGATCTCCTGTATCAGGAATGATCTCCTGTATCAGGAATGATCTCCTGTATCAGGAATGATCTCCTGTATCTGGAATGATCTCCTGTATCTGGAATGATCTCCTGTATCAGGAATGATCTCCTGTATCTGGAATGATCTCCTGTATCTGGAATGATCTCCTGTATCTGTCCTTGTGACAGATACAGGAGATCATTCCTTGTTGTGTGCAGATACTTATCTACTCACTCTAAGCTGTTAATGAGGAACACCTGAACACCTGTTCACTCATGCAGCGGTCCAATCAGCCAATCACAGGGCAGATCAGGAGGTGTAAGAGGACAGTAGAAATGTGATGTCAGTGATGTTGACCTCACTGTTGGAGGCAGGTTTGAGAACAAAAAACCAAAAGCATCCTATGAGCGACAGATGAGTCGAGAAACGTGTTGACAGGTCCGACTGGTTGGAGCCCAGAGAGGAACTCAGATCAGCTGTCTTTCATTCGGCGAGCCGGAGGGGCCATAGAGGGAAAACACATTAAATCCTCCCACAAATGACTAAATCCAGACCACGATTTGCTGTATCGCTCCCATGTTTTAATTCATTCATGTGCACGAGAGAAGTTTATATCAAGAGAGACATCACAACAGACTTCCTCCTCTCAGCATGAAGTTCACCTGCTTCAACTGTCAGCTGACCGACTATCAAGTCGATAGCATCCTCACAGTTATCATGTTGCTAACTATTTAATCCACAAGGTGTCAATATCATCGTTATTGTCTTTTACTAACAATAATCCTTTATATCCCTTTATTACAGCTGTCTTAGTTAACAGTTACTGTTAGCCTTGAAGTTAGCCTTGTTGTTAGCATTCTAGCTAGCCTTGTTGTTAGCATTCTAGCTAGCCTTGTTGTTAGCCTTGTTGTTAGCCTTATTGTTAGCCATATAGCTAGCCTTGTTGTTAGCCTTGTAGTTAGCCTTGTTAGCCTTGTAGTTAGCCTTGTTGTTAGCCTTGTAGTTAGCCTTGTAGTTAGCCTTGTTAGCCTTGTTGTTAGCCTTGTAGTTAGCCTTGTAGTTAGCCTTGTTAGCCTTGTAGTTAGCCTTGTAGTTAGCCATGTCTTCCTCTGGGGGTGAACTCTTCTCTCCCTCCAGCTGATATTGAGGTGTTCTTCCAGGTGATCTGCCCCATCATGTACTGCAGTATAGTGTACTGGATGACGGAGCAGCCCCCCGAGGCCACCCGCTACCTGCTCTTCATCGCCCTGTCCACCTGCACGGCCCTGGTAGCCCAGTCCTTGGGCCTGCTGGTCGGCGCTGCCTCCACCTCTCTACAGGTACCGCAGCTTTCACCACACGTGTGTTCTCTGGGCTTGTGTTACACATGTCAGACGGATGGTTTCCCTCCATAGGTGGCCACGTTCGTTGGGCCGGTCACTGCCATCCCAGTGCTGCTGTTCTCTGGATTCTTCGTCAACTTCGACACGATCCCCAAGTACCTGCAGTGGAGCTCCTACGTGTCGTATGTCAGGTGAGAAACCTGCAACACTTCAGTTCACAGCAACAACAACACGTGATGCAGTGTGGATTACATCATCAACCAACTGGTTACGTTAAAAAAACTATGACATCAATTTGTCATCTAAAAAAGTCGATTTTGGGGAATCAAAAAGTGGTTTAAGTTGCAGCGCTGAACACAGACTGTTTATCAAAGAGTTTGTAGCTTCAGGTCTGTAAAATGGTTCTGATCCAGAAGTGTCTTCAGCTGCAATACCAGCGAGTGCCACTAGAGGTCGGCTCCAAAAAGCCTCCGGCTCCATAGACTCCCATTCAACTTCTCTCATCAAATCCAAAGTGAATAAAATGTGTCCATCAGTTATCTCGGTGTTGTTAGCTAAAGTCACTCCTTCTTCTTAGTTTTCTGGAGGTCCATCTGAAAATAATCCCTCATTCATTAGAAAAGAAGATTCAAGAAGACCTGTTTTTGGGGGCGTGTCTGTTTGATTGGACCTCTCTTCAGCACCATGCTCAGTATTTTGCTCGTGTGTTTGTAATTGTGTCCTGAAACATAAATAAATATATAAATATATCTGAACTAGTGTGACTGTGATCGCAGCGATGCTGTCTGCAGGTGTGACTCCGCCCCTGTGTTGGTCTCTCTCCCTCAGGTACGGCTTTGAAGGCGTGATCCTGTCCATCTACGGCATGAACCGCTCTGAGCTGGAGTGTCCAGGGAAGGTGTGCAAGTTCCAGCAGCCCGAGGAGGTT
Organism: Brachyistius frenatus; assembly: GCF_029030835.1. Lineage (NCBI taxonomy): Eukaryota > Metazoa > Chordata > Actinopteri > Embiotocidae > Brachyistius > Brachyistius frenatus. The sequence continues at coordinate 377,091 of NW_027210893.1, forward strand.
CTGCAGCTGCTGGACGTGGAGGACGCCAAGCTCTACGTCGACTTCATCGTCCTGGGGGTCTTTTTCATCCTCCTGCGACTGGCCACTTACCTCGTCCTGCGCTACAAGGTCAAGTCCGAGAGATAGTTTCCCTCCCGGCCCGTTCAAGTCGTCCCAGAACTTGTCCCGTGCACAAAGAACACGTCACGTCATGTGGGGAGTTTGTTTCGTTTCATGTTGCTGCTAAACGGACAGAACACATCCTGACTCTGAGGAGGAGGCGGAGTCATCTCATAACTCATCGTACACTTGTTTTACCTCATCAAGACTTCCCTCTGTGCACCACACAGTGGTACGTCCTCAACTGTTCTACAGTCGGACCAGAAGGAGGCGCTGGGATGCAGCAGCAGAACCTTCTCCAGTGAAACGGACCCTCTAGAACATATCGTGTTTACATAGAAGCCGAACCAACCACAGGATGAACTGTTGCACTGGAGAACACACGTGATGTTCCTGATCGCTGAAGATCACGTCACATCTGAGCAGAGCAGTTTGTTCTGGTTTTATATTCTCGTTGTCATGTGACTGAATGTTTCCTTCCTGCGTAGTGAAATCAAATAAACGTCTGAGCTGCAGTAAATCATGTTTTTTGCACGTTAATAGTTGTAAATGAAGTTCTGCTGTGATTGCTGAAAGAAATTCTGTATTTATTCATATAACCTTTAAAATCTTTGAAATCTTAGTTGCAGTTAAAGTTGTTATGGTTTGAACATGTGATGTTGTTCTGTATTATCTTTAGTATTCCATGCATATGCAGTTATTATGATGTATTTAATCGAGTTTTCATGTATTATTACAGTTTCACTCAGTCTTGAACACAACATGCTCCTGCAGCATGTTTGGTGCTATCTGAGCTTTATTTGAACCACATGTGATGTACATCAGCAGGATACTGAGAGCAACCAAAGAGAATTCAACAGGACTGAAAGTATGTTCATATTTTATTTACTGTGTTATTTTTTGTGATTAATTTCTTCTCTGTTGAAACATATGTTAACAGCTAACACTGTCCTGCTGCGTTCAGAACAAACGCACAGCGAATCCTCCCAGTTACAGACGGTCGAACTGGAGCCGCCGTCAGTAACGAGACGACCAGTCACTGCGTTTGGTCTGAACACAACAAAGGAGTTCTGTACAGCTACTGTATGTAAACTCATATTCCAATAAACATTCATCCCACTGATGCAGTTACTCCGGTTTCTTCCTGACAAAACACGACAACCTCCTCAGAGCTCTGAGGTGTTCAACCATCTCTGAGGAGGAAACCTTCAGATCTCAGGCTGTTTGAAGGTGACCTGCAGGCTCAGATCCTGATCAGCACCGATCCACCCGTCAGTGAGTCTCAGATATCAGATTTCCTCTCAGGTTTCATCCTCAGTCAGGTCCACGAGTTCTCCAAAGTAGTCCTTCCATCGTCCAGTAAGACCAGTCAGGAGCAGCAGATCTAACTTTCTTAAACCAGCCGTGTGCTTCGTCCTGAGGAAGTGCTTCTCCATCCCCCCCATCCTGCTGCTCTGCCTCCTCACAGCGTCACCACTAAGTACAACATGAAGCTCTCATGGAGGCTCTGAGAGGACAGAGAGGACTTCTGCTGTCATGTTTCATAATGGCTGAATTGATCCGTCTATTCAGGTCTATTCAGCTCTCGAGTTGTTCTATTCGTGCTGAGTTTGTAGTGACGTCTCCATCACGCCTGCTGAAACTTCCCAGACTCTCTCCTACTGAACATGTGAACATGAAGAAGCAGAGCTGAGTGAAGGAAACGGACACAACTGACCTCTGAATGTGAGAGCAGCGCTGGACCTTTAATCTGAAATCAAATTAAAAATAAATAATTGGTTCAGTATTTGTCCACGACAATTTTATTTCTCCACCTTCATATTGGGATATAAAATCGACTGAAAATATAACTAAGCAGTTGCATATATGATAATCAGTGATGCCATCAGTGATGTCATCGTTGGTTTGTGAACGTTATGAATCCTCCAGTTCAGATTCTGTCCGTCACCATCTTTGCTAGTTCGGAGCGGTTTGGAGCAGGAAGTGACCATATTTGGACGAGCTGGGGGAGGAGCCAGAGGTGGATCTCACCGATCTTGATGAGGTAAAACAGGTATACGATGAGTTATGAGATGACTCCGCCTCCTCCTCAGAGTCAGGATGTGTTCTGTCCGTTTAGCAGCAACATGAAACGAAACAAACTCCCCACATGACGTGACGTGTTCTTTGTGCACGGGACAAGTTCTGGGACGACTTGAACGGGCCGGGAGGGAAACTATCTCTCGGACTTGACCTTGTAGCGCAGGACGAGGTAAGTGGCCAGTCGCAGGAGGATGAAAAAGACCCCCAGGACGATGAAGTCGACGTAGAGCTTGGCGTCCTCCACGTCCAGCAGCTGCAGAACCTCCTCGGGCTGCTGGAACTTGCACACCTTCCCTGGACACTCCAGCTCAGAGCGGTTCATGCCGTAGATGGACAGGATCACGCCTTCAAAGCCGTACCTGAGGGAGAGAGACCAACACAGGGGCGGAGTCACACCTGCAGACAGCATCGCTGCGATCACAGTCACACTAGTTCAGATATATTTATATATTTATTTATGTTTCAGGACACAATTACAAACACACGAGCAAAATACTGAGCATGGTGCTGAAGAGAGGTCCAATCAAACAGACACGCCCCCAAAAACAGGTCTTCTTGAATCTTCTTTTCTAATGAATGAGGGATTATTTTCAGATGGACCTCCAGAAAACTAAGAAGAAGGAGTGACTTTAGCTAACAACACCGAGATAACTGATGGACACATTTTATTCACTTTGGATTTGATGAGAGAAGTTGAATGGGAGTCTATGGAGCCGGAGGCTTTTTGGAGCCGACCTCTAGTGGCACTCGCTGGTATTGCAGCTGAAGACACTTCTGGATCGGAAACATTTTACAGACCTGAAGCTACGAACTCTTTTAGAAACAGTCTGAGGTATGTTAGTGAAGTCCATAAATAAATAATTGGAAATTTTTTGAAACTTTTCCAGGTGTTTGGTTGGAGCAGGATGTTACGTAGAGTAAAAGCTAAAAACTATCATAAAACAGAAGTTATGAGAAAAAGTCATTGATAACTTTTCGTCACTCCATCAGTGGTAAAAAATGGGCTGTGTTTAGGTTTACAGAGCCGGCAGCAGAGGGCGCCAGTGTTTCTATCTAACATAATTATCACCGTAGAAGAAGAAGCAGGACTGCGTACTTCCGGAGTCCGGCTGTATATAACGTCTATGGCGGCTTCAGTGAGGAGTTTGATGAAGTGACTCCAGGAGGAGTTTAGGATGTGGAGGAGCTGCTGACATCCAACAGACACCGTAAGACCAACTGTGTTGTCATGGAAACTAACGCTGTCTGTCCTGGTTAGCCAGCTAGGCTATATTTAATCTACGATGGTTACAACCATGTGACTAAGCTAACAGGGTCACGTGAGGTTAAAGGAGCTTTCTTCTTTTCCACCAGAATAAAAGGTTAAAATGTTTGTATCGTGTATTTTTGACAATAAAACTTTGTTTCTGCTAATCGGGATCTTTTAGCAGAACTGTTTTATCTACTGCTTTTCTTCTGTTATAGCTTTGAGCTGTTTTCTTTCATTAAAGTGCTGGAATGTCAAAATACTAACTTTAGGAACAGGAACATATCAGTGAGCTGGAGCTGAGGCCTCCTTCTGGTTTCAGGAATCCATACTGATGTCTAAATGTGAGGCAGGAAATACAAGAAATACACATTTACTCACATGAAGTGAAATATCTGCTCGGATCAGATTGAGTGCTCCTCAATGACGTCACGTTATTATGTCCTGTGTCAGTGCAGCTGTGAGGGCACCTGCCTGTCTCAGGTAGTGTTTGTTGACATGTCATGCTGTCAGGTTGTCATGGCACCGATCTGAACTCACTTCCTCTGGTTTCATCAGCAGCAGTTGGACCGCAGCAGGAAGCGATGCTGCCGTTACTCGGAGCCGAGTTGATCCAGACTCCGGTGCAGCTCTATCGGTACCTGCTCAGGTGCTGCAGGCTCCTCCCGTCCACAGCGATGCGGCAGCACTACCGACACGCCATCAGACAGGTGAGGTCGTCTTGTGCACCGGTACCTGGTTGGACATTACCTCATCTGGGTTTTATATCTGAGGGGCAACCAGGAGGTTCAGAGGTTTAACCTTCGTACCTGGGTACAAATTTAGTCACCTGACCAACATGAATAGCTGATGTCACCACGGACCTGAAACTGGAGCAGGAAAATCTGATTTATATCAAACTCTGTAAACGGTCATCAGAGATCCTTGAAATGTCCAGAAAGTCTACGGCGATGAAGCGACGACCCAGCGAGGTGTTGTGGTGACATCACGTTTCAAGAGGGGCGGAGCTTCACCGTCCCAGACCGAAGAAGGAGCGTCAGGTCAGGAGACACCAGCTGGGTTTCAGAGTCAGACTGTCAACACCGAGTTCTACTGGGACCTCCTGAGGGGAACATTCACTGTGAACCACCTGAACTGTGTCGCCATGGCAACTGGCTTCTCCAACATGACAACAAACCCACTAAAAGCGTGCTGAAAAGTTTCACCGGTGCACTCAATATGATTTGCACAACAATAGTTGCAGATAAATTTCCCAGTCAACTCATTCATGAGTCATCGCCACTCTACACAAACTGACCTTTGACCTCTTAAAGCTCACTGGGGTCACCAGGTGAGGGCGGTCTGTTCTCTTCCTCACTGAAGGAACACCTGAAGTTTTCTGATGTCATTTCCAGCGACGGGATTGGCCGACAGCCTTGGTACTGTTTGACTGTGTTTGATTGACGAGCCATGTGTTCCTTCATTTCTCCATGACAACGGAAACAGATTAAAGTGATGATGATGATGATGGTGACGATGATGATGGTGATGATGATGGTGGTGGTGATGATGGTGGTGGTGATGATGGTGGTGGTGATGATGATGGTGGTGGTGGTGGTGGTAATGATGGTGATGATGGTGGTGATGATGGTGATGATGGTGGTGGTAATGGTGGTGGTGATGATGATGATGGTGGTGATGATGGTGATGGTGGTGGTAGTGATGATGGTGGTGGTGGTGATGATGGTGGTGGTGATGGTAATGATGGTGGTGGTGGTGATGATGGTGATGGTGGTGGTAATGATGATGATGGTGGTGCTTGTTATTGTGTTTCCAGGGTTACAACAGCCACTCAGATGAAGAGGACCCTGAGAGGATACAGTTGATCATCCAAAGAGCCGTCGCTGACGCTGACTGGATTCTCACTAAAGTAAGAATTCTGAAGGACGATATTTTTTTTTGAATTAAAGATATGCATGTAAATATACATGTAATGTTTAATGG